>NW_027671673.1:0-208000 GCF_964165515.1 Mesoplodon bidens | reverse complement strand
GTAGCAAAGTGTTTACCTTGTAGAGGCACCGCCATTCTCTTCTCATTAGTGGCTCTTACCAGGTTACGTCCCACTAAAAGTTGAGGTTATGCTCTTCTCCACAACACCTTCAGCGTTTATTCTTTGTAGTAGTTTTTTCTGAAGTTTATTCTGACTAGTATGAGCTGATACCGCTTTGTGGTTGGATTTGCATGCGTCTCATAATACCTTGAAATTGAGCTTTCTGGCATGTCCTTCGTTCCTTCAAACTGTGAGTACAGCTTACCTCTTCAAATTGTTTTCGGGAAGTATGTGTGACATTTAGAAATATTTTGGCCATTCCCTCCCTCAAGACATTATGAGGGCAGGTTTCACTCACAGCCCTCCAGTACTGGTGCCTATGAAGTGACCCTTAGCACAGGTTTTAAAGCTGCTGTTGCAGGTAACGGCCAGAGGGCGGCAGCATTTCTGCTTTTCCCAATCTGTTAACTAGGGAAACAGACCCTCCTGGCAGTGGTGTTCCTCGGTTATATATTAGAGTGGAATGTGCCCCAAAAAGCTGATGTCTCCTTACTTCTGTTTGTTGTAGAAATTGAATTTATATATTTTTTTTTATTGGAGTCATATCCCATTGTGTTCATGGACCACTTCTTCTTTGAGCATTCCTCTGTTGATGGACATTTTCGTAGCTTCCAAGTGTGGGCTGTGGTCAATATTGCTGGAGTGCAGGATTGCCAGCATGTGTCTTTTTTTGTGGTACATGGGCCTCTCACTGCCGTGGGCCCTCCCATTGCAGAGCACAGGCTCCGGACGTGCAGGCCCAGCAGCCATAGCTCACGGGAACAGCCGCTCCGCGGCATGTGGGATCTCCCCAAATCGGGGCATGAATCCATGTCCCCTGCACTGGCAGGCGGACTCTCATCCACTGCGCCACCAGTGAATCCCAGCCTGTCTTTTTGAGTCTCATCCCCTCAGGTGACAGGCCCAGCAGTGGGTATGCTTGATTGAATGGTAGCTCAGTATTTATCTTTACAAGGCACGTCATTTTTGTTTTCATGACTGGCTCTTACCATGTCCCACGTTGAAGCAAGGGTAGGCATTTCTCCAAAACCCCTTCAGCATTTATTGTTTGCAGAATTTTTGCTGATGGCCATTCTGACTGCTGTGAGCTGATAGGTTTTTGTAATTTGGATCTGCATATCTTTAATTATTCCTAATGTTTAGCATTTTCCCATGCCTTTTAAAATTTCTGGCAGAGAAAAACAGAAAAAAACGGAGAGTACAATTAAACTCTTGAAATTGTCTTCTTGGATGGTTGCCCTCTTTTGAATTTTTTGGTCAATTTTCGACCCCATGTTTGTTTTTGAGGGCAGGTGTTATTCACAGGCCTGCAAGGAGTGTGAACATTTAGTGACCACTAGCAGTGGGTTTAAAGCTGCTGTTGTGGGAAATGGCCACAAGGCGGCCGCGTTTCTCCATTCCCAAGTCTGGTTCCTAGGGCAGCAGAGCCTTTCTGGGACCAATGGAATACAGAAGAAGGCATCATTGAAGTCTAACACAGAATACCATGTCCTGGTGGATGGTAGAATGACCAGTAGGGTCTAGGAATTAGGAACTACTGGATGTATATCCTCGGTGGCTTCACTGACTGTCCTAACATCCTTTACCAGGTCCCCAGCAGCCCACGGGGCTCTCGTGGTCAGGCCCCTCCCAGGATATGGGGCTCACCTGAACAGGGCCCCAGCAGCCAACGGGGTTCTCATGTTCAGGCCACTCCCAGGGTATGGAGCTCACCTGTGAAACTACCCAGCAGCCCACGAGGCTCTCGTGCTTAGGCACCTCCCATGATACAGAGCTGCCCTGGGCAGGTACCATGGCAGGGCTGGGCACACAGGAACCGTGCACATAGCCCTCATTGCAGAGCACCCCAGAACGCCTGTCACGCAGAGCTGACACAGAGCACCTCAGAGCAGGACTTGAACTAACAAACAGCAGCTCCGACAGGTCTCTGACCCTGGGCATCACTCTGTGCAGCCTCCCTCTGCCTGGTCTTCCAGAGACTTCCACTGCAGCCGGGGCACCAGGCCTTTGTCTCCAACCATCACCCCTCCTCCCCCTGACTCCTGGGTTCCTCTCATTAGGATTAGGCCTTCTTGAAATTGTCTCCCACTCATGGGCCAGATAAAATGATGAGAAAACAAGCCGGAGATGCAGCCCCTTGTCTATCCTGACTCTCTGGGTCCCACACCTGTTCCTTGGAACTGGCCGTTTCAGCGAGGTCCATTTTCTGCAATGGGAGCCACTGAGGGGTGAGGATTGGCTGACCGGAGCAGCCTGTCCCTGCCGGCCAGCCCTCCCCAGGTGTGCCTGGGTTGAGGTCAATATAAACACCGCTCCAGGGAGCAACAGCCCCTGCAGCTGTGCCTGACGCCATATTCTCTGCCCCGTCAGCAGTCTCGGGGCTGTGCCGGTGGGAGGGAGTGAGGGGGCACGGTTTTGTGGGTGGCCCGGTGTGAGAGGAGCTCTGCTGGACTTTCTGCAGGAGTCTCCAGACTGCCACCTGCTAAAGAAGAGGATGGGTCACCCATACCTTCCGCTGGAATTTCTCCGCGGGCAGAGGTGAGGGAGGAAAAAAGCAGTGGGGGCCAAGACAGGACGGATATCTCAGGCAGGGAAATGGAAAGTTTTCAGAAGAGCGCCTGGGGCCAGGATCATCCTGGCAGGCCTGCAGGCACCAAGTCAGCCTGCGTGCTTTCACTGGTGTGGATCCACGGCCCTTCCTCTATGCTTTCAAGTCCTTGTACATATTCAGGTGTTTTACCTGGGAAGGGTGGGAACAGTTCAGCAGCAGCTGGCTGGGGGCTCAGCTCACGTTTACTCACAGACGCCTATGTACGGTCCCCCAGCTTTGCAATGAGGACGCTCCTTGCGGGGGGGCTGCTGGCTGCATGGGAGATAATTCGGCACCTCCGACCACCTTCAGAATTGTTTACCACTGGAGCAAGTGCCCTGATAGGGTTTTCCTCTGTATAACTAGTGGGTTCTGTTTATTTTTTCTGTTTTTTTCAAGGTAGATTTTAGTCCTCATTTATGTATTTATAGATATAAGCATGGAAATCATTCATTCATATAAATACATCTGTGTGAAGGGAAGAACATTTTTCTGTTTTATTTTTAAATTTTATTTGTTTTTTAAAAATTTGAAATTTAAGGTTATTTATTTTTTTATACAGCAGGTTATTGTTAGTTATCTATTTTATACATATACATGTATACAAGTCAGTCCCAATCTCCCAACTCATCCCACCACCACCACCCCATGGCTTCCCCCCCTTGGTTTCCATACGTTTGTTCTCTAACCCTGTGTCTCTAATTCTGCCCTGCAAACCGGTTCATCTCTACCATTTTTCTAGCTTCCACATATATGCATTAATACGCAATATTTGTTTTTCTCTTTCTGACCTACGTCTCTCTGTATGACAGTCTCTAGATCCATCCACGTCTCTACAAATGACCCAGTTTCATTCCTTTTTATGGCTGAGCAATATTCCATTTTATATATGTACCACATCTTTATCCATTCGTCTGTCTGTGGGCATTTAGCTTGCTTCCATTACCTGGCTATTGTAAATAGTGCTGCAATGAACATTGTGGTGCATGTGTCTTTTTGATTTATGGTTTTCTCTGGGTATATGCCCAGAAGTGGGATTGCTGGATCATATGGTAATTGTATTTTTAGTTTTTTTAATGAACCTCCATACTGTTCTCCATAGTGACTGTATCAATTGACATTCCCACCAATAGTGGAAGAGGGATCCATTTGTCCACACCCTCCGCAGCATTTGTAGTTTGTAGATTTTCTGATGATGCCCATTCTAACAGGTGTGAGGTGATACCTCATTGAAGTTTTGATTTGCATTTCTCTAATAATTAGTGATGTTGAGCAGCTTTTCATGTGCATCTTGGCCATCTCTGAGTCTCCTTTGAAGAAATGTCTATTTAGATATTCTACCCATTTTTGAAGTGGGTTGGTTTTTTTTTTTAATATTAAGCTGCATGAGCTGTTTATGTATACTGGAGATTAAACCTTTGTCCATTGATTCGTTTTCACATATTTTCTCCCATTCTGAGGGTTGCCTTTTTCCATTCCCATTTTTTAACAAAAAGAAAGAAAGAAAGAAAAAGAAGCAGAACACAAATGTCCGTAAAATATGCCTCTTGAAACTGTCGTTTTGAAACATGGAGGTCTTTTGAATTTTTTGGTCAGTGTACGACCCCAGGATTTCCTTTCAGGGAAGGCCTCATTTACAGGCCTGCAATGATTTTGAATATCAACTGACCATTAGCGCTGGGATTCAAGCTGCTGTTGTGTGAAACGGCCACAAGGTGGCAGCAGTTCCCCTTTACCGAATCTGGTGACTAGGGCAACAGAGCCTCAATGGAAGTCGTGTTCTAGGTTGTAAGTTAGAATGGAATGTGCCAGGAAAAAGACCCTTAAGTTTGTCTCACTATTTCTTGTTCGTTGTTTTTCATTTAATTTTTATTTTTTATCACAGCAAGTTTGATTACCATGTTTGGCTTGTTGTAGGTGTGCAAGATGTGGTTCTTTTACACATATACATATGTCTGTTCTTCCTGGGATCCTTTTCCCATGTATGTTAGGACAGAATGTTGAGTAGTCTTCTCTTGGTATTCCGTAGGTGTTTGGTGATTATCTCTTTCACCTGTGTTTGTATCTGTCTGTTAACCCCAATATCCTAATGTATCCAATCCTCACACCTTTCCATTGGTGAACCATAAGTTTGTTTAATGAATCTGTGATTGCCCTTCTCTGTGGAAATATCTTCACTAGTATCAATTCTTAGGTAACACCTATAAGTGATATCATACGATATGTGTCTTTCTCTTTCTGACTTACTACAAGTCACGTGATTACCTCTAGACTCCTCTACGGTGCTGCAAATGGCATTGTGTCCTTTTTTTCCTTGGCTAATATTCTGTCTGGACATGTACCAGTTCTTCTTTGTCCACTCATCTGTTGATGGACTTTTTGGTTGCTCCCATGTCATGGCTATGGTAATGCTGCGGCAATGCACATTTGCCTGCCTGTGTCTTTCCAATTCTGGCTTCTTAGGTTATAGGCCCAGGAGTTCGCCTGCTGGATCATATGGTAGCAAAGTGTTTACCTTGTAGAGGCACCGCCATTCTCTTCTCATTAGTGGCTCTTACCAGGTTACGTCCCACTAAAAGTTGAGGTTATGCTCTTCTCCACAACACCTTCAGCGTTTATTCTTTGTAGTAGTTTTTTCTGAAGTTTATTCTGACTAGTATGAGCTGATACCGCTTTGTGGTTGGATTTGCATGCGTCTCATAATACCTTGAAATTGAGCTTTCTGGCATGTCCTTCGTTCCTTCAAACTGTGAGTACAGCTTACCTCTTCAAATTGTTTTCGGGAAGTATGTGTGACATTTAGAAATATTTTGGCCATTCCCTCCCTCAAGACATTATGAGGGCAGGTTTCACTCACAGCCCTCCAGTACTGGTGCCTATGAAGTGACCCTTAGCACAGGTTTTAAAGCTGCTGTTGCAGGTAACGGCCAGAGGGCGGCAGCATTTCTGCTTTTCCCAATCTGTTAACTAGGGAAACAGACCCTCCTGGCAGTGGTGTTCCTCGGTTATATATTAGAGTGGAATGTGCCCCAAAAAGCTGATGTCTCCTTACTTCTGTTTGTTGTAGAAATTGAATTTATATATTTTTTTTTATTGGAGTCATATCCCATTGTGTTCATGGACCACTTCTTCTTTGAGCATTCCTCTGTTGATGGACATTTTCGTAGCTTCCAAGTGTGGGCTGTGGTCAATATTGCTGGAGTGCAGGATTGCCAGCATGTGTCTTTTTTTGTGGTACATGGGCCTCTCACTGCCGTGGGCCCTCCCATTGCAGAGCACAGGCTCCGGACGTGCAGGCCCAGCAGCCATAGCTCACGGGAACAGCCGCTCCGTGGCATGTGGGATCTCCCCAAATCGGGGCATGAATCCATGTCCCCTGCACTGGCAGGCGGACTCTCATCCACTGCGCCACCAGTGAATCCCAGCCTGTCTTTTTGAGTCTCATCCCCTCAGGTGATAGGCCCAGCAGTGGGTATGCTTGATTGAATGGTAGCTCAGTATTTATCTTTACAAGGCACGTCATTTTTGTTTTCATGACTGGCTCTTACCATGTCCCACGTTGAAGCAAGGGTAGGCATTTCTCCAAAACCCCTTCAGCATTTATTGTTTGCAGAATTTTTGCTGATGGCCATTCTGACTGCTGTGAGCTGATAGGTTTTTGTAATTTGGATCTGCATATCTTTAATTATTCCTAATGTTTAGCATTTTCCCATGCCTTTTAAAATTTCTGGCAGAGAAAAACAGAAAAAAACGGAGAGTACAATTAAACTCTTGAAATTGTCTTCTTGGATGGTTGCCCTCTTTTGAATTTTTTGGTCAATTTTCGACCCCATGTTTGTTTTTGAGGGCAGGTGTTATTCACAGGCCTGCAAGGAGTGTGAACATTTAGTGACCACTAGCAGTGGGTTTAAAGCTGCTGTTGTGGGAAATGGCCACAAGGCGGCCGCGTTTCTCCATTCCCAAGTCTGGTTCCTAGGGCAGCAGAGCCTTTCTGGGACCAATGGAATACAGAAGAAGGCATCATTGAAGTCTAACACAGAATACCATGTCCTGGTGGATGGTAGAATGACCAGTAGGGTCTAGGAATTAGGAACTACTGGATGTATATCCTCGGTGGCTTCACTGACTGTCCTAACATCCTTTACCAGGTCCCCAGCAGCCCACGGGGCTCTCGTGGTCAGGCCCCTCCCAGGATATGGGGCTCACCTGAGCAGGGCCCCAGCAGCCAACGGGGTTCTCATGTTCAGGCCACTCCCAGGGTATGGAGCTCACCTGTGAAACTACCCAGCAGCCCACGAGGCTCTCGTGCTTAGGCACCTCCCATGATACAGAGCTGCCCTGGGCAGGTACCATGGCAGGGCTGGGCACACAGGAACCGTGCACATAGCCCTCATTGCAGAGCACCCCAGAACGCCTGTCACGCAGGGCTGACACAGAGCACCTCAGAGCAGGACTTGAACTAACAAACAGCAGCTCCGACAGGTCTCTGACCCTGGGCATCACTCTGTGCAGCCTCCCTCTGCCTGGTCTTCCAGAGACTTCCACTGCAGCCGGGGCACCAGGCCTTTGTCTCCAACCATCACCCCTCCTCCCCCTGACTCCTGGGTTCCTCTCATTAGGATTAGGCCTTCTTGAAATTGTCTCCCACTCATGGGCCAGATAAAATGATGAGAAAACAAGCCGGAGATGCAGCCCCTTGTCTATCCTGACTCTCTGGGTCCCACACCTGTTCCTTGGAACTGGCCGTTTCAGCGAGGTCCATTTTCTGCAATGGGAGCCACTGAGGGGTGAGGATTGGCTGACCGGAGCAGCCTGTCCCTGCCGGCCAGCCCTCCCCAGGTGTGCCTGGGTTGAGGTCAATATAAACACCGCTCCAGGGAGCAACAGCCCCTGCAGCTGTGCCTGACGCCATATTCTCTGCCCCGTCAGCAGTCTCGGGGCTGTGCCGGTGGGAGGGAGTGAGGGGGCACGGTTTTGTGGGTGGCCCGGTGTGAGAGGAGCTCTGCTGGACTTTCTGCAGGAGTCTCCAGACTGCCACCTGCTAAAGAAGAGGATGGGTCACCCATACCTTCCGCTGGAATTTCTCCGCGGGCAGAGGTGAGGGAGGAAAAAAGCAGTGGGGGCCAAGACAGGACGGATATCTCAGGCAGGGAAATGGAAAGTTTTCAGAAGAGCGCCTGGGGCCAGGATCATCCTGGCAGGCCTGCAGGCACCAAGTCAGCCTGCGTGCTTTCACTGGTGTGGATCCACGGCCCTTCCTCTATGCTTTCAAGTCCTTGTACATATTCAGGTGTTTTACCTGGGAAGGGTGGGAACAGTTCAGCAGCAGCTGGCTGGGGGCTCAGCTCACGTTTACTCACAGACGCCTATGTACGGTCCCCCAGCTTTGCAATGAGGACGCTCCTTGCGGGGGGGCTGCTGGCTGCATGGGAGATAATTCGGCACCTCCGACCACCTTCAGAATTGTTTACCACTGGAGCAAGTGCCCTGATAGGGTTTTCCTCTGTATAACTAGTGGGTTCTGTTTATTTTTTCTGTTTTTTTCAAGGTAGATTTTAGTCCTCATTTATGTATTTATAGATATAAGCATGGAAATCATTCATTCATATAAATACATCTGTGTGAAGGGAAGAACATTTTTCTGTTTTATTTTTAAATTTTATTTGTTTTTTAAAAATTTCAAATTTAAGGTTATTTATTTTTTTATACAGCAGGTTATTGTTAGTTATCTATTTTATACATATACATGTATACAAGTCAGTCCCAATCTCCCAACTCATCCCACCACCACCACCCCATGGCTTCCCCCCCTTGGTTTCCATACGTTTGTTCTCTAACCCTGTGTCTCTAATTCTGCCCTGCAAACCGGTTCATCTCTACCATTTTTCTAGCTTCCACATATATGCATTAATACGCAATATTTGTTTTTCTCTTTCTGACCTACTTCTCTCTGTATGACAGTCTCTAGATCCATCCACGTCTCTACAAATGACCCAGTTTCATTCCTTTTTATGGCTGAGCAATATTCCATTTTATATATGTACCACATCTTTATCCATTCGTCTGTCTGTGGGCATTTAGCTTGCTTCCATTACCTGGCTATTGTAAATAGTGCTGCAATGAACATTGTGGTGCATGTGTCTTTTTGATTTATGGTTTTCTCTGGGTATATGCCCAGAAGTGGGATTGCTGGATCATATGGTAATTGTATTTTTAGTTTTTTTAATGAACCTCCATACTGTTCTCCATAGTGACTGTATCAATTGACATTCCCACCAATAGTGGAAGAGGGATCCATTTGTCCACACCCTCCGCAGCATTTGTAGTTTGTAGATTTTCTGATGATGCCCATTCTAACAGGTGTGAGGTGATACCTCATTGAAGTTTTGATTTGCATTTCTCTAATAATTAGTGATGTTGAGCAGCTTTTCATGTGCATCTTGGCCATCTCTGAGTCTCCTTTGAAGAAATGTCTATTTAGATATTCTACCCATTTTTGAAGTGGGTTGTTTTTTTTTTTTAATATTAAGCTGCATGAGCTGTTTATGTATACTGGAGATTAAACCTTTGTCCATTGATTCGTTTTCACATATTTTCTCCCATTCTGAGGGTTGCCTTTTTCCATTCCCATTTTTTAACAAAAAGAAAGAAAGAAAGAAAAAGAAGCAGAACACAAATGTCCGTAAAATATGCCTCTTGAAACTGTCGTTTTGAAACATGGAGGTCTTTTGAATTTTTTGGTCAGTATACGACCCCAGGATTTCTTTTCAGGGCAGGTCTCATTTACAGGCCTGCAATGATTTTGAATATCAACTGACCATTAGCGCTGGGATTCAAGCTGCTGTTGTGTGAAACGGCCACAAGGTGGCAGCAGTTCCCCTTTACCGAATCTGGTGACTAGGGCAACAGAGCCTCAATGGAAGTCGTGTTCTAGGTTGTAAGTTAGAATGGAATGTGCCAGGAAAAAGACCCTTAAGTTTGTCTCACTATTTCTGGTTCGTTTTTTTTCATTTAATTTTTATTTTTTATCACAGCAAGTTTGATTACAATGTTTGGCTTGTTGTAGGTGTGCAAGATGTGGTTCTTTTACACATATACATATGTCTGTTCTTCCTGGGATCCTTTTCCCATGTATGTTAGGACAGAATGTTGAGTAGTCTTCTCTTGGTATTCCGTAGGTGTTTGGTGATTATCTCTTTCACCTGTGTTTGTATCTGTCTGTTAACCCCAATATCCTAATGTATCCAATCCTCACACCTTTCCATTGGTGAACCATAAGTTTGTTTAATGAATCTGTGATTGCCCTTCTCTGTGGAAATATCTTCACTAGTATCAATTCTTAGGTAACACCTATAAGTGATATCATACGATATGTGTCTTTCTCTTTCTGACTTACTACAAGTCACGTGATTACCTCTAGACTCCTCTACGGTGCTGCAAATGGCATTGTGTCCTTTTTTTCCTTGGCTAATATTCTGTCTGGACATGTACCAGTTCTTCTTTGTCCACTCATCTGTTGATGGACTTTTTGGTTGCTCCCATGTCATGGCTATGGTAATGCTGCGGCAATGCACATTTGCCTGCCTGTGTCTTTCCAATTCTGGCTTCTTAGGTTATAGGCCCAGGAGTTCGCCTGCTGGATCATATGGTAGCAAAGTGTTTACCTTGTAGAGGCACCGCCATTCTCTTCTCATTAGTGGCTCTTACCAGGTTACGTCCCACTAAAAGTTGAGGTTATGCTCTTCTCCACAACACCTTCAGCGTTTATTCTTTGTAGTAGTTTTTTCTGAAGTTTATTCTGACTAGTATGAGCTGATACCGCTTTGTGGTTGGATTTGCATGCGTCTCATAATACCTTGAAATTGAGCTTTCTGGCATGTCCTTCGTTCCTTCAAACTGTGAGTACAGCTTACCTCTTCAAATTGTTTTCGGGAAGTATGTGTGACATTTAGAAATATTTTGGCCATTCCCTCCCTCAAGACATTATGAGGGCAGGTTTCACTCACAGCCCTCCAGTACTGGTGCCTATGAAGTGACCCTTAGCACAGGTTTTAAAGCTGCTGTTGCAGGTAACGGCCAGAGGGCGGCAGCATTTCTGCTTTTCCCAATCTGTTAACTAGGGAAACAGACCCTCCTGGCAGTGGTGTTCCTCGGTTATATATTAGAGTGGAATGTGCCCCAAAAAGCTGATGTCTCCTTACTTCTGTTTGTTGTAGAAATTGAATTTATATATTTTTTTTTATTGGAGTCATATCCCATTGTGTTCATGGACCACTTCTTCTTTGAGCATTCCTCTGTTGATGGACATTTTCGTAGCTTCCAAGTGTGGGCTGTGGTCAATATTGCTGGAGTGCAGGATTGCCAGCATGTGTCTTTTTTTGTGGTACATGGGCCTCTCACTGCCGTGGGCCCTCCCATTGCAGAGCACAGGCTCCGGACGTGCAGGCCCAGCAGCCATAGCTCACGGGAACAGCCGCTCCGTGGCATGTGGGATCTCCCCAAATCGGGGCATGAATCCATGTCCCCTGCACTGGCAGGCGGACTCTCATCCACTGCGCCACCAGTGAATCCCAGCCTGTCTTTTTGAGTCTCATCCCCTCAGGTGATAGGCCCAGCAGTGGGTATGCTTGATTGAATGGTAGCTCAGTATTTATCTTTACAAGGCACGTCATTTTTGTTTTCATGACTGGCTCTTACCATGTCCCACGTTGAAGCAAGGGTAGGCATTTCTCCAAAACCCCTTCAGCATTTATTGTTTGCAGAATTTTTGCTGATGGCCATTCTGACTGCTGTGAGCTGATAGGTTTTTGTAATTTGGATCTGCATATCTTTAATTATTCCTAATGTTTAGCATTTTCCCATGCCTTTTAAAATTTCTGGCAGAGAAAAACAGAAAAAAACGGAGAGTACAATTAAACTCTTGAAATTGTCTTCTTGGATGGTTGCCCTCTTTTGAATTTTTTGGTCAATTTTCGACCCCATGTTTGTTTTTGAGGGCAGGTGTTATTCACAGGCCTGCAAGGAGTGTGAACATTTAGTGACCACTAGCAGTGGGTTTAAAGCTGCTGTTGTGGGAAATGGCCACAAGGCGGCCGCGTTTCTCCATTCCCAAGTCTGGTTCCTAGGGCAGCAGAGCCTTTCTGGGACCAATGGAATACAGAAGAAGGCATCATTGAAGTCTAACACAGAATACCATGTCCTGGTGGATGGTAGAATGACCAGTAGGGTCTAGGAATTAGGAACTACTGGATGTATATCCTCGGTGGCTTCACTGACTGTCCTAACATCCTTTACCAGGTCCCCAGCAGCCCACGGGGCTCTCGTGGTCAGGCCCCTCCCAGGATATGGGGCTCACCTGAGCAGGGCCCCAGCAGCCAACGGGGTTCTCATGTTCAGGCCACTCCCAGGGTATGGAGCTCACCTGTGAAACTACCCAGCAGCCCACGAGGCTCTCGTGCTTAGGCACCTCCCATGATACAGAGCTGCCCTGGGCAGGTACCATGGCAGGGCTGGGCACACAGGAACCGTGCACATAGCCCTCATTGCAGAGCACCCCAGAACGCCTGTCACGCAGAGCTGACACAGAGCACCTCAGAGCAGGACTTGAACTAACAAACAGCAGCTCCGACAGGTCTCTGACCCTGGGCATCACTCTGTGCAGCCTCCCTCTGCCTGGTCTTCCAGAGACTTCCACTGCAGCCGGGGCACCAGGCCTTTGTCTCCAACCATCACCCCTCCTCCCCCTGACTCCTGGGTTCCTCTCATTAGGATTAGGCCTTCTTGAAATTGTCTCCCACTCATGGGCCAGATAAAATGATGAGAAAACAAGCCGGAGATGCAGCCCCTTGTCTATCCTGACTCTCTGGGTCCCACACCTGTTCCTTGGAACTGGCCGTTTCAGCGAGGTCCATTTTCTGCAATGGGAGCCACTGAGGGGTGAGGATTGGCTGACCGGAGCAGCCTGTCCCTGCCGGCCAGCCCTCCCCAGGTGTGCCTGGGTTGAGGTCAATATAAACACCGCTCCAGGGAGCAACAGCCCCTGCAGCTGTGCCTGACGCCATATTCTCTGCCCCGTCAGCAGTCTCGGGGCTGTGCCGGTGGGAGGGAGTGAGGGGGCACGGTTTTGTGGGTGGCCCGGTGTGAGAGGAGCTCTGCTGGACTTTCTGCAGGAGTCTCCAGACTGCCACCTGCTAAAGAAGAGGATGGGTCACCCATACCTTCCGCTGGAATTTCTCCGCGGGCAGAGGTGAGGGAGGAAAAAAGCAGTGGGGGCCAAGACAGGACGGATATCTCAGGCAGGGAAATGGAAAGTTTTCAGAAGAGCGCCTGGGGCCAGGATCATCCTGGCAGGCCTGCAGGCACCAAGTCAGCCTGCGTGCTTTCACTGGTGTGGATCCACGGCCCTTCCTCTATGCTTTCAAGTCCTTGTACATATTCAGGTGTTTTACCTGGGAAGGGTGGGAACAGTTCAGCAGCAGCTGGCTGGGGGCTCAGCTCACGTTTACTCACAGACGCCTATGTACGGTCCCCCAGCTTTGCAATGAGGACGCTCCTTGCGGGGGGGCTGCTGGCTGCATGGGAGATAATTCGGCACCTCCGACCACCTTCAGAATTGTTTACCACTGGAGCAAGTGCCCTGATAGGGTTTTCCTCTGTATAACTAGTGGGTTCTGTTTATTTTTTCTGTTTTTTTCAAGGTAGATTTTAGTCCTCATTTATGTATTTATAGATATAAGCATGGAAATCATTCATTCATATAAATACATCTGTGTGAAGGGAAGAACATTTTTCTGTTTTATTTTTAAATTTTATTTGTTTTTTAAAAATTTCAAATTTAAGGTTATTTATTTTTTTATACAGCAGGTTATTGTTAGTTATCTATTTTATACATATACATGTATACAAGTCAGTCCCAATCTCCCAACTCATCCCACCACCACCACCCCATGGCTTCCCCCCCTTGGTTTCCATACGTTTGTTCTCTAACCCTGTGTCTCTAATTCTGCCCTGCAAACCGGTTCATCTCTACCATTTTTCTAGCTTCCACATATATGCATTAATACGCAATATTTGTTTTTCTCCTTCTGACCTACGTCTCTCTGTATGACAGTCTCTAGATCCATCCACGTCTCTACAAATGACCCAGTTTCATTCCTTTTTATGGCT
Organism: Mesoplodon bidens; assembly: GCF_964165515.1. Classification (NCBI taxonomy): domain Eukaryota; kingdom Metazoa; phylum Chordata; class Mammalia; order Artiodactyla; family Ziphiidae; genus Mesoplodon; species Mesoplodon bidens. Next base: position 194,184 of record NW_027671673.1, on the reverse strand, counting down.
GAGCAATATTCCATTTTATATATGTACCACATCTTTATCCATTCGTCTGTCTGTGGGCATTTAGCTTGCTTCCATTACCTGGCTATTGTAAATAGTGCTGCAATGAACATTGTGGTGCATGTGTCTTTTTGATTTATGGTTTTCTCTGGGTATATGCCCAGAAGTGGGATTGCTGGATCATATGGTAATTGTATTTTTAGTTTTTTTAATGAACCTCCATACTGTTCTCCATAGTGACTGTATCAATTGACATTCCCACCAATAGTGGAAGAGGGATCCATTTGTCCACACCCTCCGCAGCATTTGTAGTTTGTAGATTTTCTGATGATGCCCATTCTAACAGGTGTGAGGTGATACCTCATTGAAGTTTTGATTTGCATTTCTCTAATAATTAGTGATGTTGAGCAGCTTTTCATGTGCATCTTGGCCATCTCTGAGTCTCCTTTGAAGAAATGTCTATTTAGATATTCTACCCATTTTTGAAGTGGGTTGTTTTTTTTTTTTTAATATTAAGCTGCATGAGCTGTTTATGTATACTGGAGATTAAACCTTTGTCCATTGATTCGTTTTCACATATTTTCTCCCATTCTGAGGGTTGCCTTTTTCCATTCCCATTTTTTAACAAAAAGAAAGAAAGAAAGAAAAAGAAGCAGAACACAAATGTCCGTAAAATATGCCTCTTGAAACTGTCGTTTTGAAACATGGAGGTCTTTTGAATTTTTTGGTCAGTATACGACCCCAGGATTTCTTTTCAGGGCAGGTCTCATTTACAGGCCTGCAATGATTTTGAATATCAACTGACCATTAGCGCTGGGATTCAAGCTGCTGTTGTGTGAAACGGCCACAAGGTGGCAGCAGTTCCCCTTTACCGAATCTGGTGACTAGGGCAACAGAGCCTCAATGGAAGTCGTGTTCTAGGTTGTAAGTTAGAATGGAATGTGCCAGGAAAAAGACCCTTAAGTTTGTCTCACTATTTCTGGTTCGTTTTTTTTCATTTAATTTTTATTTTTTATCACAGCAAGTTTGATTACAATGTTTGGCTTGTTGTAGGTGTGCAAGATGTGGTTCTTTTACACATATACATATGTCTGTTCTTCCTGGGATCCTTTTCCCATGTATGTTAGGACAGAATGTTGAGTAGTCTTCTCTTGGTATTCCGTAGGTGTTTGGTGATTATCTCTTTCACCTGTGTTTGTATCTGTCTGTTAACCCCAATATCCTAATGTATCCAATCCTCACACCTTTCCATTGGTGAACCATAAGTTTGTTTAATGAATCTGTGATTGCCCTTCTCTGTGGAAATATCTTCACTAGTATCAATTCTTAGGTAACACCTATAAGTGATATCATACGATATGTGTCTTTCTCTTTCTGACTTACTACAAGTCACGTGATTACCTCTAGACTCCTCTACGGTGCTGCAAATGGCATTGTGTCCTTTTTTTCCTTGGCTAATATTCTGTCTGGACATGTACCAGTTCTTCTTTGTCCACTCATCTGTTGATGGACTTTTTGGTTGCTCCCATGTCATGGCTATGGTAATGCTGCGGCAATGCACATTTGCCTGCCTGTGTCTTTCCAATTCTGGCTTCTTAGGTTATAGGCCCAGGAGTTCGCCTGCTGGATCATATGGTAGCAAAGTGTTTACCTTGTAGAGGCACCGCCATTCTCTTCTCATTAGTGGCTCTTACCAGGTTACGTCCCACTAAAAGTTGAGGTTATGCTCTTCTCCACAACACCTTCAGCGTTTATTCTTTGTAGTAGTTTTTTCTGAAGTTTATTCTGACTAGTATGAGCTGATACCGCTTTGTGGTTGGATTTGCATGCGTCTCATAATACCTTGAAATTGAGCTTTCTGGCATGTCCTTCGTTCCTTCAAACTGTGAGTACAGCTTACCTCTTCAAATTGTTTTCGGGAAGTATGTGTGACATTTAGAAATATTTTGGCCATTCCCTCCCTCAAGACATTATGAGGGCAGGTTTCACTCACAGCCCTCCAGTACTGGTGCCTATGAAGTGACCCTTAGCACAGGTTTTAAAGCTGCTGTTGCAGGTAACGGCCAGAGGGCGGCAGCATTTCTGCTTTTCCCAATCTGTTAACTAGGGAAACAGACCCTCCTGGCAGTGGTGTTCCTCGGTTATATATTAGAGTGGAATGTGCCCCAAAAAGCTGATGTCTCCTTACTTCTGTTTGTTGTAGAAATTGAATTTATATATTTTTTTTTATTGGAGTCATATCCCATTGTGTTCATGGACCACTTCTTCTTTGAGCATTCCTCTGTTGATGGACATTTTCGTAGCTTCCAAGTGTGGGCTGTGGTCAATATTGCTGGAGTGCAGGATTGCCAGCATGTGTCTTTTTTTGTGGTACATGGGCCTCTCACTGCCGTGGGCCCTCCCATTGCAGAGCACAGGCTCCGGACGTGCAGGCCCAGCAGCCATAGCTCACGGGAACAGCCGCTCCGCGGCATGTGGGATCTCCCCAAATCGGGGCATGAATCCATGTCCCCTGCACTGGCAGGCGGACTCTCATCCACTGCGCCACCAGTGAATCCCAGCCTGTCTTTTTGAGTCTCATCCCCTCAGGTGACAGGCCCAGCAGTGGGTATGCTTGATTGAATGGTAGCTCAGTATTTATCTTTACAAGGCACGTCATTTTTGTTTTCATGACTGGCTCTTACCATGTCCCACGTTGAAGCAAGGGTAGGCATTTCTCCAAAACCCCTTCAGCATTTATTGTTTGCAGAATTTTTGCTGATGGCCATTCTGACTGCTGTGAGCTGATAGGTTTTTGTAATTTGGATCTGCATATCTTTAATTATTCCTAATGTTTAGCATTTTCCCATGCCTTTTAAAATTTCTGGCAGAGAAAAACAGAAAAAAACGGAGAGTACAATTAAACTCTTGAAATTGTCTTCTTGGATGGTTGCCCTCTTTTGAATTTTTTGGTCAATTTTCGACCCCATGTTTGTTTTTGAGGGCAGGTGTTATTCACAGGCCTGCAAGGAGTGTGAACATTTAGTGACCACTAGCAGTGGGTTTAAAGCTGCTGTTGTGGGAAATGGCCACAAGGCGGCCGCGTTTCTCCATTCCCAAGTCTGGTTCCTAGGGCAGCAGAGCCTTTCTGGGACCAATGGAATACAGAAGAAGGCATCATTGAAGTCTAACACAGAATACCATGTCCTGGTGGATGGTAGAATGACCAGTAGGGTCTAGGAATTAGGAACTACTGGATGTATATCCTCGGTGGCTTCACTGACTGTCCTAACATCCTTTACCAGGTCCCCAGCAGCCCACGGGGCTCTCGTGGTCAGGCCCCTCCCAGGATATGGGGCTCACCTGAGCAGGGCCCCAGCAGCCAACGGGGTTCTCATGTTCAGGCCACTCCCAGGGTATGGAGCTCACCTGTGAAACTACCCAGCAGCCCACGAGGCTCTCGTGCTTAGGCACCTCCCATGATACAGAGCTGCCCTGGGCAGGTACCATGGCAGGGCTGGGCACACAGGAACCGTGCACATAGCCCTCATTGCAGAGCACCCCAGAACGCCTGTCACGCAGAGCTGACACAGAGCACCTCAGAGCAGGACTTGAACTAACAAACAGCAGCTCCGACAGGTCTCTGACCCTGGGCATCACTCTGTGCAGCCTCCCTCTGCCTGGTCTTCCAGAGACTTCCACTGCAGCCGGGGCACCAGGCCTTTGTCTCCAACCATCACCCCTCCTCCCCCTGACTCCTGGGTTCCTCTCATTAGGATTAGGCCTTCTTGAAATTGTCTCCCACTCATGGGCCAGATAAAATGATGAGAAAACAAGCCGGAGATGCAGCCCCTTGTCTATCCTGACTCTCTGGGTCCCACACCTGTTCCTTGGAACTGGCCGTTTCAGCGAGGTCCATTTTCTGCAATGGGAGCCACTGAGGGGTGAGGATTGGCTGACCGGAGCAGCCTGTCCCTGCCGGCCAGCCCTCCCCAGGTGTGCCTGGGTTGAGGTCAATATAAACACCGCTCCAGGGAGCAACAGCCCCTGCAGCTGTGCCTGACGCCATATTCTCTGCCCCGTCAGCAGTCTCGGGGCTGTGCCGGTGGGAGGGAGTGAGGGGGCACGGTTTTGTGGGTGGCCCGGTGTGAGAGGAGCTCTGCTGGACTTTCTGCAGGAGTCTCCAGACTGCCACCTGCTAAAGAAGAGGATGGGTCACCCATACCTTCCGCTGGAATTTCTCCGCGGGCAGAGGTGAGGGAGGAAAAAAGCAGTGGGGGCCAAGACAGCACGGATATCTCAGGCAGGGAAATGGAAAGTTTTCAGAAGAGCGCCTGGGGCCAGGATCATCCTGGCAGGCCTGCAGGCACCAAGTCAGCCTGCGTGCTTTCACTGGTGTGGATCCACGGCCCTTCCTCTATGCTTTCAAGTCCTTGTACATATTCAGGTGTTTTACCTGGGAAGGGTGGGAACAGTTCAGCAGCAGCTGGCTGGGGGCTCAGCTCACGTTTACTCACAGACGCCTATGTACGGTCCCCCAGCTTTGCAATGAGGACGCTCCTTGCGGGGGGGCTGCTGGCTGCATGGGAGATAATTCGGCACCTCCGACCACCTTCAGAATTGTTTACCACTGGAGCAAGTGCCCTGATAGGGTTTTCCTCTGTATAACTAGTGGGTTCTGTTTATTTTTTCTGTTTTTTTCAAGGTAGATTTTAGTCCTCATTTATGTATTTATAGATATAAGCATGGAAATCATTCATTCATATAAATACATCTGTGTGAAGGGAAGAACATTTTTCTGTTTTATTTTTAAATTTTATTTGTTTTTTAAAAATTTCAAATTTAAGGTTATTTATTTTTTTATACAGCAGGTTATTGTTAGTTATCTATTTTATACATATACATGTATACAAGTCAGTCCCAATCTCCCAACTCATCCCACCACCACCACCCCATGGCTTCCCCCCCTTGGTTTCCATACGTTTGTTCTCTAACACTGTGTCTCTAATTCTGCCCTGCAAACCGGTTCATCTCTACCATTTTTCTAGCTTCCACATATATGCATTAATACGCAATATTTGTTGTTCTCTTTCTGACCTACGTCTCTCTGTATGACAGTCTCTAGATCCATCCACGTCTCTACAAATGACCCAGTTTCATTCCTTTTTATGGCTGAGCAATATTCCATTTTATATATGTACCACATCTTTATCCATTCGTCTGTCTGTGGGCATTTAGCTTGCTTCCATTACCTGGCTATTGTAAATAGTGCTGCAATGAACATTGTGGTGCATGTGTCTTTTTGATTTATGGTTTTCTCTGGGTATATGCCCAGAAGTGGGATTGCTGGATCATATGGTAATTGTATTTTTAGTTTTTTTAATGAACCTCCATACTGTTCTCCATAGTGACTGTATCAATTGACATTCCCACCAATAGTGGAAGAGGGATCCATTTGTCCACACCCTCCGCAGCATTTGTAGTTTGTAGATTTTCTGATGATGCCCATTCTAACAGGTGTGAGGTGATACCTCATTGAAGTTTTGATTTGCATTTCTCTAATAATTAGTGATGTTGAGCAGCTTTTCATGTGCATCTTGGCCATCTCTGAGTCTCCTTTGAAGAAATGTCTATTTAGATATTCTACCCATTTTTGAAGTGGGTTGTTTTTTTTTTTTTAATATTAAGCTGCATGAGCTGTTTATGTATACTGGAGATTAAACCTTTGTCCATTGATTCGTTTTCACATATTTTCTCCCATTCTGAGGGTTGCCTTTTTCCATTCCCATTTTTTAACAACAAGAAAGAAAGAAAGAAAAAGAAGCAGAACACAAATGTCCGTAAAATATGCCTCTTGAAACTGTCGTTTTGAAACATGGAGGTCTTTTGAATTTTTTGGTCAGTATACGACCCCAGGATTTCTTTTCAGGGCAGGTCTCATTTACAGGCCTGCAATGATTTTGAATATCAACTGACCATTAGCGCTGGGATTCAAGCTGCTGTTGTGTGAAACGGCCACAAGGTGGCAGCAGTTCCCCTTTACCGAATCTGGTGACTAGGGCAACAGAGCCTCAATGGAAGTCGTGTTCTAGGTTGTAAGTTAGAATGGAATGTGCCAGGAAAAAGACCCTTAAGTTTGTCTCACTATTTCTGGTTCGTTTTTTTTCATTTAATTTTTATTTTTTATCACAGCAAGTTTGATTACAATGTTTGGCTTGTTGTAGGTGTGCAAGATGTGGTTCTTTTACACATATACATATGTCTGTTCTTCCTGGGATCCTTTTCCCATGTATGTTAGGACAGAATGTTGAGTAGTCTTCTCTTGGTATTCCGTAGGTGTTTGGTGATTATCTCTTTCACCTGTGTTTGTATCTGTCTGTTAACCCCAATATCCTAATGTATCCAATCCTCACACCTTTCCATTGGTGAACCATAAGTTTGTTTAATGAATCTGTGATTGCCCTTCTCTGTGGAAATATCTTCACTAGTATCAATTCTTAGGTAACACCTATAAGTGATATCATACGATATGTGTCTTTCTCTTTCTGACTTACTACAAGTCACGTGATTACCTCTAGACTCCTCTACGGTGCTGCAAATGGCATTGTGTCCTTTTTTTCCTTGGCTAATATTCTGTCTGCACATGTACCAGTTCTTCTTTGTCCACTCATCTGTTGATGGACTTTTTGGTTGCTCCCATGTCATGGCTATGGTAATGCTGCGGCAATGCACATTTGCCTGCCTGTGTCTTTCCAATTCTGGCTTCTTAGGTTATAGGCCCAGGAGTTCGCCTGCTGGATCATATGGTAGCAAAGTGTTTACCTTGTAGAGGCACCGCCATTCTCTTCTCATTAGTGGCTCTTACCAGGTTACGTCCCACTAAAAGTTGAGGTTATGCTCTTCTCCACAACACCTTCAGCGTTTATTCTTTGTAGTAGTTTTTTCTGAAGTTTATTCTGACTAGTATGAGCTGATACCGCTTTGTGGTTGGATTTGCATGCGTCTCATAATACCTTGAAATTGAGCTTTCTGGCATGTCCTTCGTTCCTTCAAACTGTGAGTACAGCTTACCTCTTCAAATTGTTTTCGGGAAGTATGTGTGACATTTAGAAATATTTTGGCCATTCCCTCCCTCAAGACATTATGAGGGCAGGTTTCACTCACAGCCCTCCAGTACTGGTGCCTATGAAGTGACCCTTAGCACAGGTTTTAAAGCTGCTGTTGCAGGTAACGGCCAGAGGGCGGCAGCATTTCTGCTTTTCCCAATCTGTTAACTAGGGAAACAGACCCTCCTGGCAGTGGTGTTCCTCGGTTATATATTAGAGTGGAATGTGCCCCAAAAAGCTGATGTCTCCTTACTTCTGTTTGTTGTAGAAATTGAATTTATATATTTTTTTTTATTGGAGTCATATCCCACTGTGTTCATGGACCACTTCTTCTTTGAGCATTCCTCTGTTGATGGACATTTTCGTAGCTTCCAAGTGTGGGCTGTGGTCAATATTGCTGGAGTGCAGGATTGCCAGCATGTGTCTTTTTTTGTGGTACATGGGCCTCTCACTGCCGTGGGCCCTCCCATTGCAGAGCACAGGCTCCGGACGTGCAGGCCCAGCAGCCATAGCTCACGGGAACAGCCGCTCCGCGGCATGTGGGATCTCCCCAAATCGGGGCATGAATCCATGTCCCCTGCACTGGCAGGCGGACTCTCATCCACTGCGCCACCAGTGAATCCCAGCCTGTCTTTTTGAGTCTCATCCCCTCAGGTGACAGGCCCAGCAGTGGGTATGCTTGATTGAATGGTAGCTCAGTATTTATCTTTACAAGGCACGTCATTTTTGTTTTCATGACTGGCTCTTACCATGTCCCACGTTGAAGCAAGGGTAGGCATTTCTCCAAAACCCCTTCAGCATTTATTGTTTGCAGAATTTTTGCTGATGGCCATTCTGACTGCTGTGAGCTGATAGGTTTTTGTAATTTGGATCTGCATATCTTTAATTATTCCTAATGTTTAGCATTTTCCCATGCCTTTTAAAATTTCTGGCAGAGAAAAACAGAAAAAAACGGAGAGTACAATTAAACTCTTGAAATTGTCTTCTTGGATGGTTGCCCTCTTTTGAATTTTTTGGTCAATTTTCGACCCCATGTTTGTTTTTGAGGGCAGGTGTTATTCACAGGCCTGCAAGGAGTGTGAACATTTAGTGACCACTAGCAGTGGGTTTAAAGCTGCTGTTGTGGGAAATGGCCACAAGGCGGCCGCGTTTCTCCATTCCCAAGTCTGGTTCCTAGGGCAGCAGAGCCTTTCTGGGACCAATGGAATACAGAAGAAGGCATCATTGAAGTCTAACACAGAATACCATGTCCTGGTGGATGGTAGAATGACCAGTAGGGTCTAGGAATTAGGAACTACTGGATGTATATCCTCGGTGGCTTCACTGACTGTCCTAACATCCTTTACCAGGTCCCCAGCAGCCCACGGGGCTCTCGTGGTCAGGCCCCTCCCAGGATATGGGGCTCACCTGAGCAGGGCCCCAGCAGCCAACGGGGTTCTCATGTTCAGGCCACTCCCAGGGTATGGAGCTCACCTGTGAAACTACCCAGCAGCCCACGAGGCTCTCGTGCTTAGGCACCTCCCATGATACAGAGCTGCCCTGGGCAGGTACCATGGCAGGGCTGGGCACACAGGAACCGTGCACATAGCCCTCATTGCAGAGCACCCCAGAACGCCTGTCACGCAGAGCTGACACAGAGCACCTCAGAGCAGGACTTGAACTAACAAACAGCAGCTCCGACAGGTCTCTGACCCTGGGCATCACTCTGTGCAGCCTCCCTCTGCCTGGTCTTCCAGAGACTTCCACTGCAGCCGGGGCACCAGGCCTTTGTCTCCAACCATCACCCCTCCTCCCCCTGACTCCTGGGTTCCTCTCATTAGGATTAGGCCTTCTTGAAATTGTCTCCCACTCATGGGCCAGATAAAATGATGAGAAAACAAGCCGGAGATGCAGCCCCTTGTCTATCCTGACTCTCTGGGTCCCACACCTGTTCCTTGGAACTGGCCGTTTCAGCGAGGTCCATTTTCTGCAATGGGAGCCACTGAGGGGTGAGGATTGGCTGACCGGAGCAGCCTGTCCCTGCCGGCCAGCCCTCCCCAGGTGTGCCTGGGTTGAGGTCAATATAAACACCGCTCCAGGGAGCAACAGCCCCTGCAGCTGTGCCTGACGCCATATTCTCTGCCCCGTCAGCAGTCTCGGGGCTGTGCCGGTGGGAGGGAGTGAGGGGGCACGGTTTTGTGGGTGGCCCGGTGTGAGAGGAGCTCTGCTGGACTTTCTGCAGGAGTCTCCAGACTGCCACCTGCTAAAGAAGAGGATGGGTCACCCATACCTTCCGCTGGAATTTCTCCGCGGGCAGAGGTGAGGGAGGAAAAAAGCAGTGGGGGCCAAGACAGGACGGATATCTCAGGCAGGGAAATGGAAAGTTTTCAGAAGAGCGCCTGGGGCCAGGATCATCCTGGCAGGCCTGCAGGCACCAAGTCAGCCTGCGTGCTTTCACTGGTGTGGATCCACGGCCCTTCCTCTATGCTTTCAAGTCCTTGTACATATTCAGGTGTTTTACCTGGGAAGGGTGGGAACAGTTCAGCAGCAGCTGGCTGGGGGCTCAGCTCACGTTTACTCACAGACGCCTATGTACGGTCCCCCAGCTTTGCAATGAGGACGCTCCTTGCGGGGGGGCTGCTGGCTGCATGGGAGATAATTCGGCACCTCCGACCACCTTCAGAATTGTTTACCACTGGAGCAAGTGCCCTGATAGGGTTTTCCTCTGTATAACTAGTGGGTTCTGTTTATTTTTTCTGTTTTTTTCAAGGTAGATTTTAGTCCTCATTTATGTATTTATAGATATAAGCATGGAAATCATTCATTCATATAAATACATCTGTGTGAAGGGAAGAACATTTTTCTGTTTTATTTTTAAATTTTATTTGTTTTTTAAAAATTTGAAATTTAAGGTTATTTATTTTTTTATACAGCAGGTTATTGTTAGTTATCTATTTTATACATATACATGTATACAAGTCAGTCCCAATCTCCCAACTCATCCCACCACCACCACCCCATGGCTTCCCCCCCTTGGTTTCCATACGTTTGTTCTCTAACCCTGTGTCTCTAATTCTGCCCTGCAAACCGGTTCATCTCTACCATTTTTCTAGCTTCCACATATATGCATTAATACGCAATATTTGTTTTTCTCTTTCTGACCTACGTCTCTCTGTATGACAGTCTCTAGATCCATCCACGTCTCTACAAATGACCCAGTTTCATTCCTTTTTATGGCTGAGCAATATTCCATTTTATATATGTACCACATCTTTATCCATTCGTCTGTCTGTGGGCATTTAGCTTGCTTCCATTACCTGGCTATTGTAAATAGTGCTGCAATGAACATTGTGGTGCATGTGTCTTTTTGATTTATGGTTTTCTCTGGGTATATGCCCAGAAGTGGGATTGCTGGATCATATGGTAATTGTATTTTTAGTTTTTTTAATGAACCTCCATACTGTTCTCCATAGTGACTGTATCAATTGACATTCCCACCAATAGTGGAAGAGGGATCCATTTGTCCACACCCTCCGCAGCATTTGTAGTTTGTAGATTTTCTGATGATGCCCATTCTAACAGGTGTGAGGTGATACCTCATTGAAGTTTTGATTTGCATTTCTCTAATAATTAGTGATGTTGAGCAGCTTTTCATGTGCATCTTGGCCATCTCTGAGTCTCCTTTGAAGAAATGTCTATTTAGATATTCTACCCATTTTTGAAGTGGGTTGTTTTTTTTTTTTTAATATTAAGCTGCATGAGCTGTTTATGTATACTGGAGATTAAACCTTTGTCCATTGATTCGTTTTCACATATTTTCTCCCATTCTGAGGGTTGCCTTTTTCCATTCCCATTTTTTAACAAAAAGAAAGAAAGAAAGAAAAAGAAGCAGAACACAAATGTCCGTAAAATATGCCTCTTGAAACTGTCGTTTTGAAACATGGAGGTCTTTTGAATTTTTTGGTCAGTATACGACCCCAGGATTTCTTTTCAGGGCAGGTCTCATTTACAGGCCTGCAATGATTTTGAATATCAACTGACCATTAGCGCTGGGATTCAAGCTGCTGTTGTGTGAAACGGCCACAAGGTGGCAGCAGTTCCCCTTTACCGAATCTGGTGACTAGGGCAACAGAGCCTCAATGGAAGTCGTGTTCTAGGTTGTAAGTTAGAATGGAATGTGCCAGGAAAAAGACCCTTAAGTTTGTCTCACTATTTCTGGTTCGTTTTTTTTCATTTAATTTTTATTTTTTATCACAGCAAGTTTGATTACAATGTTTGGCTTGTTGTAGGTGTGCAAGATGTGGTTCTTTTACACATATACATATGTCTGTTCTTCCTGGGATCCTTTTCCCATGTATGTTAGGACAGAATGTTGAGTAGTCTTCTCTTGGTATTCCGTAGGTGTTTGGTGATTATCTCTTTCACCCGTGTTTGTATCTGTCTGTTAACCCCAATATCCTAATGTATCCAATCCTCACACCTTTCCATTGGTGAACCATAAGTTTGTTTAATGAATCTGTGATTGCCCTTCTCTGTGGAAATATCTTCACTAGTATCAATTCTTAGGTAACACCTATAAGTGATATCATACGATATGTGTCTTTCTCTTTCTGACTTACTACAAGTCACGTGATTACCTCTAGACTCCTCTACGGTGCTGCAAATGGCATTGTGTCCTTTTTTTCCTTGGCTAATATTCTGTCTGCACATGTACCAGTTCTTCTTTGTCCACTCATCTGTTGATGGACTTTTTGGTTGCTCCCATGTCATGGCTATGGTAATGCTGCGGCAATGCACATTTGCCTGCCTGTGTCTTTCCAATTCTGGCTTCTTAGGTTATAGGCCCAGGAGTTCGCCTGCTGGATCATATGGTAGCAAAGTGTTTACCTTGTAGAGGCACCGCCATTCTCTTCTCATTAGTGGCTCTTACCAGGTTACGTCCCACTAAAAGTTGAGGTTATGCTCTTCTCCACAACACCTTCAGCGTTTATTCTTTGTAGTAGCTTTTTCTGAAGTTTATTCTGACTAGTGTGAGCTGATACCGCTTTGTGGTTGGATTGGCATGCGTCTCATAATACCTTGAAATTGAGCTTTCTGGCATGTCCTTCGTTCCTTCAAACTGTGAGTACAGCTTACCTCTTCAAATTGTTTTCGGGAAGTATGTGTGACATTTAGAAATATTTTGGCCATTCCCTCCCTCAAGACATTATGAGGGCAGGTTTCACTCACAGCCCTCCAGTACTGGTGCATATGAAGTGACCCTTAGCACAGGTTTTAAAGCTGCTGTTGCAGGTAACGGCCAGAGGGCGGCAGCATTTCTGCTTTTCCCAATCTGTTAACTAGGGAAACAGACCCTCCTGGCAGTGGTGTTCCTCGGTTATATATTAGAGTGGAATGTGCCCCAAAAAGCTGATGTCTCCTTACTTCTGTTTGTTGTAGAATTTGAATTTATATATTTTTTTTATTGGAGTCATATCCCATTGTGTTCATGGACCACTTCTTCTTTGAGCATTCCTCTGTTGATGGACATTTTCGTAGCTTCCAAGTGTGGGCTGTGGTCAATATTGCTGGAGTGCAGGATTGCCAGCATGTGTCTTTTTTTGTGGTACATGGGCCTCTCACTGCCGTGGGCCCTCCCATTGCAGAGCACAGGCTCCGGACGTGCAGGCCCAGCAGCCATAGCTCACGGGAACAGCCGCTCCGCGGCATGTGGGATCTCCCCAAATCGGGGCATGAATCCATGTCCCCTGCACTGGCAGGCGGACTCTCATCCACTGCGCCACCAGTGAATCCCAGCCTGTCTTTTTGAGTCTCATCCCCTCAGGTGACAGGCCCAGCAGTGGGTATGCTTGATTGAATGGTAGCTCAGTATTTATCTTTACAAGGCACGTCATTTTTGTTTTCATGACTGGCTCTTACCATGTCCCACGTTGAAGCAAGGGTAGGCATTTCTCCAAAACCCCTTCAGCATTTATTGTTTGCAGAATTTTTGCTGATGGCCATTCTGACTGCTGTGAGCTGATAGGTTTTTGTAATTTGGATCTGCATATCTTTAATTATTCCTAATGTTTAGCATTTTCCCATGCCTTTTAAAATTTCTGGCAGAGAAAAACAGAAAAAAACGGAGAGTACAATTAAACTCTTGAAATTGTCTTCTTGGATGGTTGCCCTCTTTTGAATTTTTTGGTCAATTTTCGACCCCATGTTTGTTTTTGAGGGCAGGTGTTATTCACAGGCCTGCAAGGAGTGTGAACATTTAGTGACCACTAGCAGTGGGTTTAAAGCTGCTGTTGTGGGAAATGGCCACAAGGCGGCCGCGTTTCTCCATTCCCAAGTCTGGTTCCTAGGGCAGCAGAGCCTTTCTGGGACCAATGGAATACAGAAGAAGGCATCATTGAAGTCTAACACAGAATACCATGTCCTGGTGGATGGTAGAATGACCAGTAGGGTCTAGGAATTAGGAACTACTGGATGTATATCCTCGGTGGCTTCACTGACTGTCCTAACATCCTTTACCAGGTCCCCAGCAGCCCACGGGGCTCTCGTGGTCAGGCCCCTCCCAGGATATGGGGCTCACCTGAGCAGGGCCCCAGCAGCCAACGGGGTTCTCATGTTCAGGCCACTCCCAGGGTATGGAGCTCACCTGTGAAACTACCCAGCAGCCCACGAGGCTCTCGTGCTTAGGCACCTCCCATGATACAGAGCTGCCCTGGGCAGGTACCATGGCAGGGCTGGGCACACAGGAACCGTGCACATAGCCCTCATTGCAGAGCACCCCAGAACGCCTGTCACGCAGAGCTGACACAGAGCACCTCAGAGCAGGACTTGAACTAACAAACAGCAGCTCCGACAGGTCTCTGACCCTGGGCATCACTCTGTGCAGCCTCCCTCTGCCTGGTCTTCCAGAGACTTCCACTGCAGCCGGGGCACCAGGCCTTTGTCTCCAACCATCACCCCTCCTCCCCCTGACTCCTGGGTTCCTCTCATTAGGATTAGGCCTTCTTGAAATTGTCTCCCACTCATGGGCCAGATAAAATGATGAGAAAACAAGCCGGAGATGCAGCCCCTTGTCTATCCTGACTCTCTGGGTCCCACACCTGTTCCTTGGAACTGGCCGTTTCAGCGAGGTCCATTTTCTGCAATGGGAGCCACTGAGGGGTGAGGATTGGCTGACCGGAGCAGCCTGTCCCTGCCGGCCAGCCCTCCCCAGGTGTGCCTGGGTTGAGGTCAATATAAACACCGCTCCAGGGAGCAACAGCCCCTGCAGCTGTGCCTGACGCCATATTCTCTGCCCCGTCAGCAGTCTCGGGGCTGTGCCGGTGGGAGGGAGTGAGGGGGCACGGTTTTGTGGGTGGCCCGGTGTGAGAGGAGCTCTGCTGGACTTTCTGCAGGAGTCTCCAGACTGCCACCTGCTAAAGAAGAGGATGGGTCACCCATACCTTCCGCTGGAATTTCTCCGCGGGCAGAGGTGAGGGAGGAAAAAAGCAGTGGGGGCCAAGACAGGACGGATATCTCAGGCAGGGAAATGGAAAGTTTTCAGAAGAGCGCCTGGGGCCAGGATCATCCTGGCAGGCCTGCAGGCACCAAGTCAGCCTGCGTGCTTTCACTGGTGTGGATCCACGGCCCTTCCTCTATGCTTTCAAGTCCTTGTACATATTCAGGTGTTTTACCTGGGAAGGGTGGGAACAGTTCAGCAGCAGCTGGCTGGGGGCTCAGCTCACGTTTACTCACAGACGCCTATGTACGGTCCCCCAGCTTTGCAATGAGGACGCTCCTTGCGGGGGGGCTGCTGGCTGCATGGGAGATAATTCGGCACCTCCGACCACCTTCAGAATTGTTTACCACTGGAGCAAGTGCCCTGATAGGGTTTTCCTCTGTATAACTAGTGGGTTCTGTTTATTTTTTCTGTTTTTTTCAAGGTAGATTTTAGTCCTCATTTATGTATTTATAGATATAAGCATGGAAATCATTCATTCATATAAATACATCTGTGTGAAGGGAAGAACATTTTTCTGTTTTATTTTTAAATTTTATTTGTTTTTTAAATATTTGAAATTTAAGGTTATTTATTTTTTTATACAGCAGGTTATTGTTAGTTATCTATTTTATACATATACATGTATACAAGTCAGTCCCAATCTCCCAACTCATCCCACCACCACCACCCCATGGCTTCCCCCCCTTGGTTTCCATACGTTTGTTCTCTAACCCTGTGTCTCTAATTCTGCCCTGCAAACCGGTTCATCTCTACCATTTTTCTAGCTTCCACATATATGCATTAATGCGCAATATTTGTTTTTCTCTTTCTGACCTACGTCTCTCTGTATGACAGTCTCTAGATCCATCCACGTCTCTACAAATGACCCAGTTTCATTCCTTTTTATGGCTGAGCAATATTCCATTTTATATATGTACCACATCTTTATCCATTCGTCTGTCTGTGGGCATTTAGCTTGCTTCCATTACCTGGCTATTGTAAATAGTGCTGCAATGAACATTGTGGTGCATGTGTCTTTTTGATTTATGGTTTTCTCTGGGTATATGCCCAGAAGTGGGATTGCTGGATCATATGGTAATTGTATTTTTAGTTTTTTTAATGAACCTCCATACTGTTCTCCATAGTGACTGTATCAATTGACATTCCCACCAATAGTGGAAGAGGGATCCATTTGTCCACACCCTCCGCAGCATTTGTAGTTTGTAGATTTTCTGATGATGCCCATTCTAACAGGTGTGAGGTGATACCTCATTGAAGTTTTGATTTGCATTTCTCTAATAATTAGTGATGTTGAGCAGCTTTTCATGTGCATCTTGGCCATCTCTGAGTCTCCTTTGAAGAAATGTCTATTTAGATATTCTACCCATTTTTGAAGTGGGTTGTTTTTTTTTTTTTTTAATATTAAGCTGCATGAGCTGTTTATGTATACTGGAGATTAAACCTTTGTCCATTGATTCGTTTTCACATATTTTCTCCCATTCTGAGGGTTGCCTTTTTCCATTCCCATTTTTTAACAAAAAGAAAGAAAGAAAGAAAAAGAAGCAGAACACAAATGTCCGTAAAATATGCCTCTTGAAACTGTCGTTTTGAAACATGGAGGTCTTTTGAATTTTTTGGTCAGTATACGACCCCAGGATTTCTTTTCAGGGCAGGTCTCATTTACAGGCCTGCAATGATTTTGAATATCAACTGACCATTAGCGCTGGGATTCAAGCTGCTGTTGTGTGAAACGGCCACAAGGTGGCAGCAGTTCCCCTTTACCGAATCTGGTGACTAGGGCAACAGAGCCTCAATGGAAGTCGTGTTCTAGGTTGTAAGTTAGAATGGAATGTGCCAGGAAAAAGACCCTTAAGTTTGTCTCACTATTTCTGGTTCGTTTTTTTTCATTTAATTTTTATTTTTTATCACAGCAAGTTTGATTACAATGTTTGGCTTGTTGTAGGTGTGCAAGATGTGGTTCTTTTACACATATACATATGTCTGTTCTTCCTGGGATCCTTTTCCCATGTATGTTAGGACAGAATGTTGAGTAGTCTTCTCTTGGTATTCCGTAGGTGTTTGGTGATTATCTCTTTCACCCGTGTTTGTATCTGTCTGTTAACCCCAATATCCTAATGTATCCAATCCTCACACCTTTCCATTGGTGAACCATAAGTTTGTTTAATGAATCTGTGATTGCCCTTCTCTGTGGAAATATCTTCATTAGTATCAATTCTTAGGTAACACCTATAAGTGATATCATACGATATGTGTCTTTCTCTTTCTGACTTACTACAAGTCACGTGATTACCTCTAGACTCCTCTACGGTGCTGCAAATGGCATTGTGTCCTTTTTTTCCTTGGCTAATATTCTGTCTGCACATGTACCAGTTCTTCTTTGTCCACTCATCTGTTGATGGACTTTTTGGTTGCTCCCATGTCATGGCTATGGTAATGCTGCGGCAATGCACATTTGCCTGCCTGTGTCTTTCCAATTCTGGCTTCTTAGGTTATAGGCCCAGGAGTTCGCCTGCTGGATCATATGGTAGCAAAGTGTTTACCTTGTAGAGGCACCGCCATTCTCTTCTCATTAGTGGCTCTTACCAGGTTACGTCCCACTAAAAGTTGAGGTTATGCTCTTCTCCACAACACCTTCAGCGTATATCCTTTGTAGTAGTTTTTTCTGAAGTTTATTCTGACTAGTGTGAGCTGATACCGCTTTGTGGTTGGATTGGCATGCGTCTCATAATACCTTGAAATTGAGCTTTCTGGCATGTCCTTTGTTCCTTCAAACTGTGAGTACAGCTTACCTCTTCAAATTGTTTTCGGGAAGTATGTGTGACATTTAGAAATATTTTGGCCATTCCCTCCCTCAAGACATTATGAGGGCAGGTTTCACTCACAGCCCTCCAGTACTGGTGCCTATGAAGTGACCCTTAGCACAGGTTTTAAAGCTGCTGTTGCAGGTAACGGCCAGAGGGCGGCAGCATTTCTGCTTTTCCCAATCTGTTAACTAGGGAAACAGACCCTCCTGGCAGTGGTGTTCCTCGGTTATATATTAGAGTGGAATGTGCCCCAAAAAGCTGATGTCTCCTTACTTCTGTTTGTTGTAGAAATTGAATTTATATATTTTTTTTTATTGGAGTCATATCCCATTGTGTTCATGGACCACTTCTTCTTTGAGCATTCCTCTGTTGATGGACATTTTCGTAGCTTCCAAGTGTGGGCTGTGGTCAATATTGCTGGAGTGCAGGATTGCCAGCATGTGTCTTTTTTTGTGGTACATGGGCCTCTCACTGCCGTGGGCCCTCCCATTGCAGAGCACAGGCTCCGGACGTGCAGGCCCAGCAGCCATAGCTCACGGGAACAGCCGCTCCGCGGCATGTGGGATCTCCCCAAATCGGGGCATGAATCCATGTCCCCTGCACTGGCAGGCGGACTCTCATCCACTGCGCCACCTGTGAATCCCAGCCTGTCTTTTTGAGTCTCATCCCCTCAGGTGACAGGCCCAGCAGTGGGTATGCTTGATTGAATGGTAGCTCAGTATTTATCTTTACAAGGCACGTCATTTTTGTTTTCATGACTGGCTCTTACCATGTCCCACGTTGAAGCAAGGGTAGGCATTTCTCCAAAACCCCTTCAGCATTTATTGTTTGCAGAATTTTTGCTGATGGCCATTCTGACTGCTGTGAGCTGATAGGTTTTTGTAATTTGGATCTGCATATCTTTAATTATTCCTAATGTTTAGCATTTTCCCATGCCTTTTAAAATTTCTGGCAGAGAAAAACAGAAAAAAACGGAGAGTACAATTAAACTCTTGAAATTGTCTTCTTGGATGGTTGCCCTCTTTTGAATTTTTTGGTCAATTTTCGACCCCATGTTTGTTTTTGAGGGCAGGTGTTATTCACAGGCCTGCAAGGAGTGTGAACATTTAGTGACCACTAGCAGTGGGTTTAAAGCTGCTGTTGTGGGAAATGGCCACAAGGCGGCCGCGTTTCTCCATTCCCAAGTCTGGTTCCTAGGGCAGCAGAGCCTTTCTGGGACCAATGGAATACAGAAGAAGGCATCATTGAAGTCTAACACAGAATACCATGTCCTGGTGGATGGTAGAATGACCAGTAGGGTCTAGGAATTAGGAACTACTGGATGTATATCCTCGGTGGCTTCACTGACTGTCCTAACATCCTTTACCAGGTCCCCAGCAGCCCACGGGGCTCTCGTGGTCAGGCCCCTCCCAGGATATGGGGCTCACCTGAGCAGGGCCCCAGCAGCCAACGGGGTTCTCATGTTCAGGCCACTCCCAGGGTATGGAGCTCACCTGTGAAACTACCCAGCAGCCCACGAGGCTCTCGTGCTTAGGCACCTCCCATGATACAGAGCTGCCCTGGGCAGGTACCATGGCAGGGCTGGGCACACAGGAACCGTGCACATAGCCCTCATTGCAGAGCACCCCAGAACGCCTGTCACGCAGAGCTGACACAGAGCACCTCAGAGCAGGACTTGAACTAACAAACAGCAGCTCCGACAGGTCTCTGACCCTGGGCATCACTCTGTGCAGCCTCCCTCTGCCTGGTCTTCCAGAGACTTCCACTGCAGCCGGGGCACCAGGCCTTTGTCTCCAACCATCACCCCTCCTCCCCCTGACTCCTGGGTTCCTCTCATTAGGATTAGGCCTTCTTGAAATTGTCTCCCACTCATGGGCCAGATAAAATGATGAGAAAACAAGCCGGAGATGCAGCCCCTTGTCTATCCTGACTCTCTGGGTCCCACACCTGTTCCTTGGAACTGGCCGTTTCAGCGAGGTCCATTTTCTGCAATGGGAGCCACTGAGGGGTGAGGATTGGCTGACCGGAGCAGCCTGTCCCTGCCGGCCAGCCCTCCCCAGGTGTGCCTGGGTTGAGGTCAATATAAACACCGCTCCAGGGAGCAACAGCCCCTGCAGCTGTGCCTGACGCCATATTCTCTGCCCCGTCAGCAGTCTCGGGGCTGTGCCGGTGGGAGGGAGTGAGGGGGCACGGTTTTGTGGGTGGCCCGGTGTGAGAGGAGCTCTGCTGGACTTTCTGCAGGAGTCTCCAGACTGCCACCTGCTAAAGAAGAGGATGGGTCACCCATACCTTCCGCTGGAATTTCTCCGCGGGCAGAGGTGAGGGAGGAAAAAAGCAGTGGGGGCCAAGACAGCACGGATATCTCAGGCAGGGAAATGGAAAGTTTTCAGAAGAGCGCCTGGGGCCAGGATCATCCTGGCAGGCCTGCAGGCACCAAGTCAGCCTGCGTGCTTTCACTGGTGTGGATCCACGGCCCTTCCTCTATGCTTTCAAGTCCTTGTACATATTCAGGTGTTTTACCTGGGAAGGGTGGGAACAGTTCAGCAGCAGCTGGCTGGGGGCTCAGCTCACGTTTACTCACAGACGCCTATGTACGGTCCCCCAGCTTTGCAATGAGGACGCTCCTTGCGGGGGGGCTGCTGGCTGCATGGGAGATAATTCGGCACCTCCGACCACCTTCAGAATTGTTTACCACTGGAGCAAGTGCCCTGATAGGGTTTTCCTCTGTATAACTACTGGGTTCTGTTTATTTTTTCTGTTTTTTTCAAGGTAGATTTTAGTCCTCATTTATGTATTTATAGATATAAGCATGGAAATCATTCATTCATATAAATACATCTGTGTGAAGGGAAGAACATTTTTCTGTTTTATTTTTAAATTTTATTTGTTTTTTCAAAATTTGAAATTTAAGGTTATTTATTTTTTTATACAGCAGGTTATTGTTAGTTATCTATTTTATACATATACATGTATACAAGTCAGTCCCAATCTCCCAACTCATCCCACCACCACCACCCCATGGCTTCCCCCCCTTGGTTTCCATACGTTTGTTCTCTAACCCTGTGTCTCTAATTCTGCCCTGCAAACCGGTTCATCTCTACCATTTTTCTAGCTTCCACATATATGCATTAATACGCAATATTTGTTTTTCTCTTTCTGACCTACGTCTCTCTGTATGACAGTCTCTAGATCCATCCACGTCTCTACAAATGACCCAGTTTCATTCCTTTTTATGGCTGAGCAATATTCCATTTTATATATGTACCACATCTTTATCCATTCGTCTGTCTGTGGGCATTTAGCTTGCTTCCATTACCTGGCTATTGTAAATAGTGCTGCAATGAACATTGTGGTGCATGTGTCTTTTTGATTTATGGTTTTCTCTGGGTATATGCCCAGAAGTGGGATTGCTGGATCATATGGTAATTGTATTTTTAGTTTTTTTAATGAACCTCCATACTGTTCTCCATAGTGACTGTATCAATTGACATTCCCACCAATAGTGGAAGAGGGATCCATTTGTCCACACCCTCCGCAGCATTTGTAGTTTGTAGATTTTCTGATGATGCCCATTCTAACAGGTGTGAGGTGATACCTCATTGAAGTTTTGATTTGCATTTCTCTAATAATTAGTGATGTTGAGCAGCTTTTCATGTGCATCTTGGCCATCTCTGAGTCTCCTTTGAAGAAATGTCTATTTAGATATTCTACCCATTTTTGAAGTGGGTTGTTTTTTTTTTTTTAATATTAAGCTGCATGAGCTGTTTATGTATACTGGAGATTAAACCTTTGTCCATTGATTCGTTTTCACATATTTTCTCCCATTCTGAGGGTTGCCTTTTTCCATTCCCATTTTTTAACAAAAAGAAAGAAAGAAAGAAAAAGAAGCAGAACACAAATGTCCGTAAAATATGCCTCTTGAAACTGTCGTTTTGAAACATGGAGGTCTTTTGAATTTTTTGGTCAGTATACGACCCCAGGATTTCTTTTCAGGGCAGGTCTCATTTACAGGCCTGCAATGATTTTGAATATCAACTGACCATTAGCGCTGGGATTCAAGCTGCTGTTGTGTGAAACGGCCACAAGGTGGCAGCAGTTCCCCTTTACCGAATCTGGTGACTAGGGCAACAGAGCCTCAATGGAAGTCGTGTTCTAGGTTGTAAGTTAGAATGGAATGTGCCAGGAAAAAGACCCTTAAGTTTGTCTCACTATTTCTGGTTCGTTTTTTTTCATTTAATTTTTATTTTTTATCACAGCAAGTTTGATTACAATGTTTGGCTTGTTGTAGGTGTGCAAGATGTGGTTCTTTTACACATATACATATGTCTGTTCTTCCTGGGATCCTTTTCCCATGTATGTTAGGACAGAATGTTGAGTAGTCTTCTCTTGGTATTCCGTAGGTGTTTGGTGATTATCTCTTTCACCCGTGTTTGTATCTGTCTGTTAACCCCAATATCCTAATGTATCCAATCCTCACACCTTTCCATTGGTGAACCATAAGTTTGTTTAATGAATCTGTGATTGCCCTTCTCTGTGGAAATATCTTCATTAGTATCAATTCTTAGGTAACACCTATAAGTGATATCATACGATATGTGTCTTTCTCTTTCTGACTTACTACAAGTCACGTGATTACCTCTAGACTCCTCTACGGTGCTGCAAATGGCATTGTGTCCTTTTTTTCCTTGGCTAATATTCTGTCTGCACATGTACCAGTTCTTCTTTGTCCACTCATCTGTTGATGGACTTTTTGGTTGCTCCCATGTCATGGCTATGGTAATGCTGCGGCAATGCACATTTGCCTGCCTGTGTCTTTCCAATTCTGGCTTCTTAGGTTATAGGCCCAGGAGTTCGCCTGCTGGATCATATGGTAGCAAAGTGTTTACCTTGTAGAGGCACCGCCATTCTCTTCTCATTAGTGGCTCTTACCAGGTTACGTCCCACTAAAAGTTGAGGTTATGCTCTTCTCCACAACACCTTCAGCGTATATCCTTTGTAGTAGTTTTTTCTGAAGTTTATTCTGACTAGTGTGAGCTGATACCGCTTTGTGGTTGGATTGGCATGCGTCTCATAATACCTTGAAATTGAGCTTTCTGGCATGTCCTTTGTTCCTTCAAACTGTGAGTACAGCTTACCTCTTCAAATTGTTTTCGGGAAGTATGTGTGACATTTAGAAATATTTTGGCCATTCCCTCCCTCAAGACATTATGAGGGCAGGTTTCACTCACAGCCCTCCAGTACTGGTGCCTATGAAGTGACCCTTAGCACAGGTTTTAAAGCTGCTGTTGCAGGTAACGGCCAGAGGGCGGCAGCATTTCTGCTTTTCCCAATCTGTTAACTAGGGAAACAGACCCTCCTGGCAGTGGTGTTCCTCGGTTATATATTAGAGTGGAATGTGCCCCAAAAAGCTGATGTCTCCTTACTTCTGTTTGTTGTAGAAATTGAATTTATATATTTTTTTTTATTGGAGTCATATCCCATTGTGTTCATGGACCACTTCTTCTTTGAGCATTCCTCTGTTGATGGACATTTTCGTAGCTTCCAAGTGTGGGCTGTGGTCAATATTGCTGGAGTGCAGGATTGCCAGCATGTGTCTTTTTTTGTGGTACATGGGCCTCTCACTGCCGTGGGCCCTCCCATTGCAGAGCACAGGCTCCGGACGTGCAGGCCCAGCAGCCATAGCTCACGGGAACAGCCGCTCCGCGGCATGTGGGATCTCCCCAAATCGGGGCATGAATCCATGTCCCCTGCACTGGCAGGCGGACTCTCATCCACTGCGCCACCTGTGAATCCCAGCCTGTCTTTTTGAGTCTCATCCCCTCAGGTGACAGGCCCAGCAGTGGGTATGCTTGATTGAATGGTAGCTCAGTATTTATCTTTACAAGGCACGTCATTTTTGTTTTCATGACTGGCTCTTACCATGTCCCACGTTGAAGCAAGGGTAGGCATTTCTCCAAAACCCCTTCAGCATTTATTGTTTGCAGAATTTTTGCTGATGGCCATTCTGACTGCTGTGAGCTGATAGGTTTTTGTAATTTGGATCTGCATATCTTTAATTATTCCTAATGTTTAGCATTTTCCCATGCCTTTTAAAATTTCTGGCAGAGAAAAACAGAAAAAAACGGAGAGTACAATTAAACTCTTGAAATTGTCTTCTTGGATGGTTGCCCTCTTTTGAATTTTTTGGTCAATTTTCGACCCCATGTTTGTTTTTGAGGGCAGGTGTTATTCACAGGCCTGCAAGGAGTGTGAACATTTAGTGACCACTAGCAGTGGGTTTAAAGCTGCTGTTGTGGGAAATGGCCACAAGGCGGCCGCGTTTCTCCATTCCCAAGTCTGGTTCCTAGGGCAGCAGAGCCTTTCTGGGACCAATGGAATACAGAAGAAGGCATCATTGAAGTCTAACACAGAATACCATGTCCTGGTGGATGGTAGAATGACCAGTAGGGTCTAGGAATTAGGAACTACTGGATGTATATCCTCGGTGGCTTCACTGACTGTCCTAACATCCTTTACCAGGTCCCCAGCAGCCCACGGGGCTCTCGTGGTCAGGCCCCTCCCAGGATATGGGGCTCACCTGAGCAGGGCCCCAGCAGCCAACGGGGTTCTCATGTTCAGGCCACTCCCAGGGTATGGAGCTCACCTGTGAAACTACCCAGCAGCCCACGAGGCTCTCGTGCTTAGGCACCTCCCATGATACAGAGCTGCCCTGGGCAGGTACCATGGCAGGGCTGGGCACACAGGAACCGTGCACATAGCCCTCATTGCAGAGCACCCCAGAACGCCTGTCACGCAGAGCTGACACAGAGCACCTCAGAGCAGGACTTGAACTAACAAACAGCAGCTCCGACAGGTCTCTGACCCTGGGCATCACTCTGTGCAGCCTCCCTCTGCCTGGTCTTCCAGAGACTTCCACTGCAGCCGGGGCACCAGGCCTTTGTCTCCAACCATCACCCCTCCTCCCCCTGACTCCTGGGTTCCTCTCATTAGGATTAGGCCTTCTTGAAATTGTCTCCCACTCATGGGCCAGATAAAATGATGAGAAAACAAGCCGGAGATGCAGCCCCTTGTCTATCCTGACTCTCTGGGTCCCACACCTGTTCCTTGGAACTGGCCGTTTCAGCGAGGTCCATTTTCTGCAATGGGAGCCACTGAGGGGTGAGGATTGGCTGACCGGAGCAGCCTGTCCCTGCCGGCCAGCCCTCCCCAGGTGTGCCTGGGTTGAGGTCAATATAAACACCGCTCCAGGGAGCAACAGCCCCTGCAGCTGTGCCTGACGCCATATTCTCTGCCCCGTCAGCAGTCTCGGGGCTGTGCCGGTGGGAGGGAGTGAGGGGGCACGGTTTTGTGGGTGGCCCGGTGTGAGAGGAGCTCTGCTGGACTTTCTGCAGGAGTCTCCAGACTGCCACCTGCTAAAGAAGAGGATGGGTCACCCATACCTTCCGCTGGAATTTCTCCGCGGGCAGAGGTGAGGGAGGAAAAAAGCAGTGGGGGCCAAGACAGGACGGATATCTCAGGCAGGGAAATGGAAAGTTTTCAGAAGAGCGCCTGGGGCCAGGATCATCCTGGCAGGCCTGCAGGCACCAAGTCAGCCTGCGTGCTTTCACTGGTGTGGATCCACGGCCCTTCCTCTATGCTTTCAAGTCCTTGTACATATTCAGGTGTTTTACCTGGGAAGGGTGGGAACAGTTCAGCAGCAGCTGGCTGGGGGCTCAGCTCACGTTTACTCACAGACGCCTATGTACGGTCCCCCAGCTTTGCAATGAGGACGCTCCTTGCGGGGGGGCTGCTGGCTGCATGGGAGATAATTCGGCACCTCCGACCACCTTCAGAATTGTTTACCACTGGAGCAAGTGCCCTGATAGGGTTTTCCTCTGTATAACTACTGGGTTCTGTTTATTTTTTCTGTTTTTTTCAAGGTAGATTTTAGTCCTCATTTATGTATTTATAGATATAAGCATGGAAATCATTCATTCATATAAATACATCTGTGTGAAGGGAAGAACATTTTTCTGTTTTATTTTTAAATTTTATTTGTTTTTTCAAAATTTGAAATTTAAGGTTATTTATTTTTTTATACAGCAGGTTATTGTTAGTTATCTATTTTATACATATACATGTATACAAGTCAGTCCCAATCTCCCAACTCATCCCACCACCACCACCCCATGGCTTCCCCCCCTTGGTTTCCATACGTTTGTTCTCTAACCCTGTGTCTCTAATTCTGCCCTGCAAACCGGTTCATCTCTACCATTTTTCTAGCTTCCACATATATGCATTAATGCGCAATATTTGTTTTTCTCTTTCTGACCTACGTCTCTCTGTATGACAGTCTCTAGATCCATCCACGTCTCTACAAATGACCCAGTTTCATTCCTTTTTATGGCTGAGCAATATTCCATTTTATATATGTACCACATCTTTATCCATTCGTCTGTCTGTGGGCATTTAGCTTGCTTCCATTACCTGGCTATTGTAAATAGTGCTGCAATGAACATTGTGGTGCATGTGTCTTTTTGATTTATGGTTTTCTCTGGGTATATGCCCAGAAGTGGGATTGCTGGATCATATGGTAATTGTATTTTTAGTTTTTTTAATGAACCTCCATACTGTTCTCCATAGTGACTGTATCAATTGACATTCCCACCAATAGTGGAAGAGGGATCCATTTGTCCACACCCTCCGCAGCATTTGTAGTTTGTAGATTTTCTGATGATGCCCATTCTAACAGGTGTGAGGTGATACCTCATTGAAGTTTTGATTTGCATTTCTCTAATAATTAGTGATGTTGAGCAGCTTTTCATGTGCATCTTGGCCATCTCTGAGTCTCCTTTGAAGAAATGTCTATTTAGATATTCTACCCATTTTTGAAGTGGGTTGTTTTTTTTTTTTAATATTAAGCTGCATGAGCTGTTTATGTATACTGGAGATTAAACCTTTGTCCATTGATTCGTTTTCACATATTTTCTCCCATTCTGAGGGTTGCCTTTTTCCATTCCCATTTTTTAACAACAAGAAAGAAAGAAAGAAAAAGAAGCAGAACACAAATGTCCGTAAAATATGCCTCTTGAAACTGTCGTTTTGAAACATGGAGGTCTTTTGAATTTTTTGGTCAGTATACGACCCCAGGATTTCTTTTCAGGGCAGGTCTCATTTACAGGCCTGCAATGATTTTGAATATCAACTGACCATTAGCGCTGGGATTCAAGCTGCTGTTGTGTGAAACGGCCACAAGGTGGCAGCAGTTCCCCTTTACCGAATCTGGTGACTAGGGCAACAGAGCCTCAATGGAAGTCGTGTTCTAGGTTGTAAGTTAGAATGGAATGTGCCAGGAAAAAGACCCTTAAGTTTGTCTCACTATTTCTGGTTCGTTTTTTTTCATTTAATTTTTATTTTTTATCACAGCAAGTTTGATTACAATGTTTGGCTTGTTGTAGGTGTGCAAGATGTGGTTCTTTTACACATATACATATGTCTGTTCTTCCTGGGATCCTTTTCCCATGTATGTTAGGACAGAATGTTGAGTAGTCTTCTCTTGGTATTCCGTAGGTGTTTGGTGATTATCTCTTTCACCCGTGTTTGTATCTGTCTGTTAACCCCAATATCCTAATGTATCCAATCCTCACACCTTTCCATTGGTGAACCATAAGTTTGTTTAATGAATCTGTGATTGCCCTTCTCTGTGGAAATATCTTCATTAGTATCAATTCTTAGGTAACACCTATAAGTGATATCATACGATATGTGTCTTTCTCTTTCTGACTTACTACAAGTCACGTGATTACCTCTAGACTCCTCTACGGTGCTGCAAATGGCATTGTGTCCTTTTTTTCCTTGGCTAATATTCTGTCTGCACATGTACCAGTTCTTCTTTGTCCACTCATCTGTTGATGGACTTTTTGGTTGCTCCCATGTCATGGCTATGGTAATGCTGCGGCAATGCACATTTGCCTGCCTGTGTCTTTCCAATTCTGGCTTCTTAGGTTATAGGCCCAGGAGTTCGCCTGCTGGATCATATGGTAGCAAAGTGTTTACCTTGTAGAGGCACCGCCATTCTCTTCTCATTAGTGGCTCTTACCAGGTTACGTCCCACTAAAAGTTGAGGTTATGCTCTTCTCCACAACACCTTCAGCGTATATCCTTTGTAGTAGTTTTTTCTGAAGTTTATTCTGACTAGTGTGAGCTGATACCGCTTTGTGGTTGGATTGGCATGCGTCTCATAATACCTTGAAATTGAGCTTTCTGGCATGTCCTTTGTTCCTTCAAACTGTGAGTACAGCTTACCTCTTCAAATTGTTTTCGGGAAGTATGTGTGACATTTAGAAATATTTTGGCCATTCCCTCCCTCAAGACATTAT
Organism: Mesoplodon bidens; assembly: GCF_964165515.1. NCBI lineage: Eukaryota > Metazoa > Chordata > Mammalia > Artiodactyla > Ziphiidae > Mesoplodon > Mesoplodon bidens. Next base: position 166,463 of record NW_027671673.1, on the reverse strand, counting down.
GAGGGCAGGTTTCACTCACAGCCCTCCAGTACTGGTGCCTATGAAGTGACCCTTAGCACAGGTTTTAAAGCTGCTGTTGCAGGTAACGGCCAGAGGGCGGCAGCATTTCTGCTTTTCCCAATCTGTTAACTAGGGAAACAGACCCTCCTGGCAGTGGTGTTCCTCGGTTATATATTAGAGTGGAATGTGCCCCAAAAAGCTGATGTCTCCTTACTTCTGTTTGTTGTAGAAATTGAATTTATATATTTTTTTTTATTGGAGTCATATCCCATTGTGTTCATGGACCACTTCTTCTTTGAGCATTCCTCTGTTGATGGACATTTTCGTAGCTTCCAAGTGTGGGCTGTGGTCAATATTGCTGGAGTGCAGGATTGCCAGCATGTGTCTTTTTTTGTGGTACATGGGCCTCTCACTGCCGTGGGCCCTCCCATTGCAGAGCACAGGCTCCGGACGTGCAGGCCCAGCAGCCATAGCTCACGGGAACAGCCGCTCCGCGGCATGTGGGATCTCCCCAAATCGGGGCATGAATCCATGTCCCCTGCACTGGCAGGCGGACTCTCATCCACTGCGCCACCTGTGAATCCCAGCCTGTCTTTTTGAGTCTCATCCCCTCAGGTGACAGGCCCAGCAGTGGGTATGCTTGATTGAATGGTAGCTCAGTATTTATCTTTACAAGGCACGTCATTTTTGTTTTCATGACTGGCTCTTACCATGTCCCACGTTGAAGCAAGGGTAGGCATTTCTCCAAAACCCCTTCAGCATTTATTGTTTGCAGAATTTTTGCTGATGGCCATTCTGACTGCTGTGAGCTGATAGTTTTTTGTAATTTGGATCTGCATATCTTTAATTATTCCTAATGTTTAGCATTTTCCCATGCCTTTTAAAATTTCTGGCAGAGAAAAACAGAAAAAAACGGAGAGTACAATTAAACTCTTGAAATTGTCTTCTTGGATGGTTGCCCTCTTTTGAATTTTTTGGTCAATTTTCGACCCCATGTTTGTTTTTGAGGGCAGGTGTTATTCACAGGCCTGCAAGGAGTGTGAACATTTAGTGACCACTAGCAGTGGGTTTAAAGCTGCTGTTGTGGGAAATGGCCACAAGGCGGCCGCGTTTCTCCATTCCCAAGTCTGGTTCCTAGGGCAGCAGAGCCTTTCTGGGACCAATGGAATACAGAAGAAGGCATCATTGAAGTCTAACACAGAATACCATGTCCTGGTGGATGGTAGAATGACCAGTAGGGTCTAGGAATTAGGAACTACTGGATGTATATCCTCGGTGGCTTCACTGACTGTCCTAACATCCTTTACCAGGTCCCCAGCAGCCCACGGGGCTCTCGTGGTCAGGCCCCTCCCAGGATATGGGGCTCACCTGAGCAGGGCCCCAGCAGCCAACGGGGTTCTCATGTTCAGGCCACTCCCAGGGTATGGAGCTCACCTGTGAAACTACCCAGCAGCCCACGAGGCTCTCGTGCTTAGGCACCTCCCATGATACAGAGCTGCCCTGGGCAGGTACCATGGCAGGGCTGGGCACACAGGAACCGTGCACATAGCCCTCATTGCAGAGCACCCCAGAACGCCTGTCACGCAGAGCTGACACAGAGCACCTCAGAGCAGGACTTGAACTAACAAACAGCAGCTCCGACAGGTCTCTGACCCTGGGCATCACTCTGTGCAGCCTCCCTCTGCCTGGTCTTCCAGAGACTTCCACTGCAGCCGGGGCACCAGGCCTTTGTCTCCAACCATCACCCCTCCTCCCCCTGACTCCTGGGTTCCTCTCATTAGGATTAGGCCTTCTTGAAATTGTCTCCCACTCATGGGCCAGATAAAATGATGAGAAAACAAGCCGGAGATGCAGCCCCTTGTCTATCCTGACTCTCTGGGTCCCACACCTGTTCCTTGGAACTGGCCGTTTCAGCGAGGTCCATTTTCTGCAATGGGAGCCACTGAGGGGTGAGGATTGGCTGACCGGAGCAGCCTGTCCCTGCCGGCCAGCCCTCCCCAGGTGTGCCTGGGTTGAGGTCAATATAAACACTGCTCCAGGGAGCAACAGCCCCTGCAGCTGTGCCTGACGCCATATTCTCTGCCCCGTCAGCAGTCTCGGGGCTGTGCCGGTGGGAGGGAGGGAGGGGGCACGGTTTTGTGGGTGGCCCGGTGTGAGAGGAGCTCTGCTGGACTTTCTGCAGGAGTCTCCAGACTGCCACCTGCTAAAGAAGAGGATGGGTCACCCATACCTTCCGCTGGAATTTCTCCGCGGGCAGAGGTGAGGGAGGAAAAAAGCAGTGGGGGCCAAGACAGGACGGATATCTCAGGCAGGGAAATGGAAAGTTTTCAGAAGAGCGCCTGGGGCCAGGATCATCCTGGCAGGCCTGCAGGCACCAAGTCAGCCTGCGTGCTTTCACTGGTGTGGATCCACGGCCCTTCCTCTATGCTTTCAAGTCCTTGTACATATTCAGGTGTTTTACCTGGGAAGGGTGGGAACAGTTCAGCAGCAGCTGGCTGGGGGCTCAGCTCACGTTTACTCACAGACGCCTATGTACGGTCCCCCAGCTTTGCAATGAGGACGCTCCTTGCGGGGGGGCTGCTGGCTGCATGGGAGATAATTCGGCACCTCCGACCACCTTCAGAATTGTTTACCACTGGAGCAAGTGCCCTGATAGGGTTTTCCTCTGTATAACTACTGGGTTCTGTTTATTTTTTCTGTTTTTTTCAAGGTAGATTTTAGTCCTCATTTATGTATTTATAGATATAAGCATGGAAATCATTCATTCATATAAATACATCTGTGTGAAGGGAAGAACATTTTTCTGTTTTATTTTTAAATTTTATTTGTTTTTTCAAAATTTGAAATTTAAGGTTATTTATTTTTTTATACAGCAGGTTATTGTTAGTTATCTATTTTATACATATACATGTATACAAGTCAGTCCCAATCTCCCAACTCATCCCACCACCACCACCCCATGGCTTCCCCCCCTTGGTTTCCATACGTTTGTTCTCTAACCCTGTGTCTCTAATTCTGCCCTGCAAACCGGTTCATCTCTACCATTTTTCTAGCTTCCACATATATGCATTAATGCGCAATATTTGTTTTTCTCTTTCTGACCTACGTCTCTCTGTATGACAGTCTCTAGATCCATCCACGTCTCTACAAATGACCCAGTTTCATTCCTTTTTATGGCTGAGCAATATTCCATTTTATATATGTACCACATCTTTATCCATTCGTCTGTCTGTGGGCATTTAGCTTGCTTCCATTACCTGGCTATTGTAAATAGTGCTGCAATGAACATTGTGGTGCATGTGTCTTTTTGATTTATGGTTTTCTCTGGGTATATGCCCAGAAGTGGGATTGCTGGATCATATGGTAATTGTATTTTTAGTTTTTTTAATGAACCTCCATACTGTTCTCCATAGTGACTGTATCAATTGACATTCCCACCAATAGTGGAAGAGGGATCCATTTGTCCACACCCTCCGCAGCATTTGTAGTTTGTAGATTTTCTGATGATGCCCATTCTAACAGGTGTGAGGTGATACCTCATTGAAGTTTTGATTTGCATTTCTCTAATAATTAGTGATGTTGAGCAGCTTTTCATGTGCATCTTGGCCATCTCTGAGTCTCCTTTGAAGAAATGTCTATTTAGATATTCTACCCATTTTTGAAGTGGGTTGTTTTTTTTTTTTTAATATTAAGCTGCATGAGCTGTTTATGTATACTGGAGATTAAACCTTTGTCCATTGATTCGTTTTCACATATTTTCTCCCATTCTGAGGGTTGCCTTTTTCCATTCCCATTTTTTAACAACAAGAAAGAAAGAAAGAAAAAGAAGCAGAACACAAATGTCCGTAAAATATGCCTCTTGAAACTGTCGTTTTGAAACATGGAGGTCTTTTGAATTTTTTGGTCAGTATACGACCCCAGGATTTCTTTTCAGGGCAGGTCTCATTTACAGGCCTGCAATGATTTTGAATATCAACTGACCATTAGCGCTGGGATTCAAGCTGCTGTTGTGTGAAACGGCCACAAGGTGGCAGCAGTTCCCCTTTACCGAATCTGGTGACTAGGGCAACAGAGCCTCAATGGAAGTCGTGTTCTAGGTTGTAAGTTAGAATGGAATGTGCCAGGAAAAAGACCCTTAAGTTTGTCTCACTATTTCTGGTTCGTTTTTTTTCATTTAATTTTTATTTTTTATCACAGCAAGTTTGATTACAATGTTTGGCTTGTTGTAGGTGTGCAAGATGTGGTTCTTTTACACATATACATATGTCTGTTCTTCCTGGGATCCTTTTCCCATGTATGTTAGGACAGAATGTTGAGTAGTCTTCTCTTGGTATTCCGTAGGTGTTTGGTGATTATCTCTTTCACCTGTGTTTGTATCTGTCTGTTAACCCCAATATCCTAATGTATCCAATCCTCACACCTTTCCATTGGTGAACCATAAGTTTGTTTAATGAATCTGTGATTGCCCTTCTCTGTGGAAATATCTTCACTAGTATCAATTCTTAGGTAACACCTATAAGTGATATCATACGATATGTGTCTTTCTCTTTCTGACTTACTACAAGTCACGTGATTACCTCTAGACTCCTCTACGGTGCTGCAAATGGCATTGTGTCCTTTTTTTCCTTGGCTAATATTCTGTCCGGACATGTACCAGTTCTTCTTTGTCCACTCATCTGTTGATGGACTTTTTGGTTGCTCCCATGTCATGGCTATGGTAATGCTGCGGCAATGCACATTTGCCTGCCTGTGTCTTTCCAATTCTGGCTTCTTAGGTTATAGGCCCAGGAGTTCGCCTGCTGGATCATATGGTAGCAAAGTGTTTACCTTGTAGAGGCACCGCCATTCTCTTCTCATTAGTGGCTCTTACCAGGTTACGTCCCACTAAAAGTTGAGGTTATGCTCTTCTCCACAACACCTTCAGCGTTTATTCTTTGTAGTAGTTTTTTCTGAAGTTTATTCTGACTAGTATGAGCTGATACCGCTTTGTGGTTGGATTTGCATGCGTCTCATAATACCTTGAAATTGAGCTTTCTGGCATGTCCTTCGTTCCTTCAAACTGTGAGTACAGCTTACCTCTTCAAATTGTTTTCGGGAAGTATGTGTGACATTTAGAAATATTTTGGCCATTCCCTCCCTCAAGACATTATGAGGGCAGGTTTCACTCACAGCCCTCCAGTACTGGTGCCTATGAAGTGACCCTTAGCACAGGTTTTAAAGCTGCTGTTGCAGGTAACGGCCAGAGGGCGGCAGCATTTCTGCTTTTCCCAATCTGTTAACTAGGGAAACAGACCCTCCTGGCAGTGGTGTTCCTCGGTTATATATTAGAGTGGAATGTGCCCCAAAAAGCTGATGTCTCCTTACTTCTGTTTGTTGTAGAAATTGAATTTATATATTTTTTTTTATTGGAGTCATATCCCATTGTGTTCATGGACCACTTCTTCTTTGAGCATTCCTCTGTTGATGGACATTTTCGTAGCTTCCAAGTGTGGGCTGTGGTCAATATTGCTGGAGTGCAGGATTGCCAGCATGTGTCTTTTTTTGTGGTACATGGGCCTCTCACTGCCGTGGGCCCTCCCATTGCAGAGCACAGGCTCCGGACGTGCAGGCCCAGCAGCCATAGCTCACGGGAACAGCCGCTCCGCGGCATGTGGGATCTCCCCAAATCGGGGCATGAATCCATGTCCCCTGCACTGGCAGGCGGACTCTCATCCACTGCGCCACCTGTGAATCCCAGCCTGTCTTTTTGAGTCTCATCCCCTCAGGTGACAGGCCCAGCAGTGGGTATGCTTGATTGAATGGTAGCTCAGTATTTATCTTTACAAGGCACGTCATTTTTGTTTTCATGACTGGCTCTTACCATGTCCCACGTTGAAGCAAGGGTAGGCATTTCTCCAAAACCCCTTCAGCATTTATTGTTTGCAGAATTTTTGCTGATGGCCATTCTGACTGCTGTGAGCTGATAGGTTTTTGTAATTTGGATCTGCATATCTTTAATTATTCCTAATGTTTAGCATTTTCCCATGCCTTTTAAAATTTCTGGCAGAGAAAAACAGAAAAAAACGGAGAGTACAATTAAACTCTTGAAATTGTCTTCTTGGATGGTTGCCCTCTTTTGAATTTTTTGGTCAATTTTCGACCCCATGTTTGTTTTTGAGGGCAGGTGTTATTCACAGGCCTGCAAGGAGTGTGAACATTTAGTGACCACTAGCAGTGGGTTTAAAGCTGCTGTTGTGGGAAATGGCCACAAGGCGGCCGCGTTTCTCCATTCCCAAGTCTGGTTCCTAGGGCAGCAGAGCCTTTCTGGGACCAATGGAATACAGAAGAAGGCATCATTGAAGTCTAACACAGAATACCATGTCCTGGTGGATGGTAGAATGACCAGTAGGGTCTAGGAATTAGGAACTACTGGATGTATATCCTCGGTGGCTTCACTGACTGTCCTAACATCCTTTACCAGGTCCCCAGCAGCCCACGGGGCTCTCGTGGTCAGGCCCCTCCCAGGATATGGGGCTCACCTGAGCAGGGCCCCAGCAGCCAACGGGGTTCTCATGTTCAGGCCACTCCCAGGGTATGGAGCTCACCTGTGAAACTACCCAGCAGCCCACGAGGCTCTCGTGCTTAGGCACCTCCCATGATACAGAGCTGCCCTGGGCAGGTACCATGGCAGGGCTGGGCACACAGGAACCGTGCACATAGCCCTCATTGCAGAGCACCCCAGAACGCCTGTCACGCAGAGCTGACACAGAGCACCTCAGAGCAGGACTTGAACTAACAAACAGCAGCTCCGACAGGTCTCTGACCCTGGGCATCACTCTGTGCAGCCTCCCTCTGCCTGGTCTTCCAGAGACTTCCACTGCAGCCGGGGCACCAGGCCTTTGTCTCCAACCATCACCCCTCCTCCCCCTGACTCCTGGGTTCCTCTCATTAGGATTAGGCCTTCTTGAAATTGTCTCCCACTCATGGGCCAGATAAAATGATGAGAAAACAAGCCGGAGATGCAGCCCCTTGTCTATCCTGACTCTCTGGGTCCCACACCTGTTCCTTGGAACTGGCCGTTTCAGCGAGGTCCATTTTCTGCAATGGGAGCCACTGAGGGGTGAGGATTGGCTGACCGGAGCAGCCTGTCCCTGCCGGCCAGCCCTCCCCAGGTGTGCCTGGGTTGAGGTCAATATAAACACCGCTCCAGGGAGCAACAGCCCCTGCAGCTGTGCCTGACGCCATATTCTCTGCCCCGTCAGCAGTCTCGGGGCTGTGCCGGTGGGAGGGAGTGAGGGGGCACGGTTTTGTGGGTGGCCCGGTGTGAGAGGAGCTCTGCTGGACTTTCTGCAGGAGTCTCCAGACTGCCACCTGCTAAAGAAGAGGATGGGTCACCCATACCTTCCGCTGGAATTTCTCCGCGGGCAGAGGTGAGGGAGGAAAAAAGCAGTGGGGGCCAAGACAGGACGGATATCTCAGGCAGGGAAATGGAAAGTTTTCAGAAGAGCGCCTGGGGCCAGGATCATCCTGGCAGGCCTGCAGGCACCAAGTCAGCCTGCGTGCTTTCACTGGTGTGGATCCACGGCCCTTCCTCTATGCTTTCAAGTCCTTGTACATATTCAGGTGTTTTACCTGGGAAGGGTGGGAACAGTTCAGCAGCAGCTGGCTGGGGGCTCAGCTCACGTTTACTCACAGACGCCTATGTACGGTCCCCCAGCTTTGCAATGAGGACGCTCCTTGCGGGGGGGCTGCTGGCTGCATGGGAGATAATTCGGCACCTCCGACCACCTTCAGAATTGTTTACCACTGGAGCAAGTGCCCTGATAGGGTTTTCCTCTGTATAACTAGTGGGTTCTGTTTATTTTTTCTGTTTTTTTCAAGGTAGATTTTAGTCCTCATTTATGTATTTATAGATATAAGCATGGAAATCATTCATTCATATAAATACATCTGTGTGAAGGGAAGAACATTTTTCTGTTTTATTTTTAAATTTTATTTGTTTTTTTAAATATTTGAAATTTAAGGTTATTTATTTTTTTATACAGCAGGTTATTGTTAGTTATCTATTTTATACATATACATGTATACAAGTCAGTCCCAATCTCCCAACTCATCCCACCACCACCACCCCATGGCTTCCCCCCCTTGGTTTCCATACGTTTGTTCTCTAACCCTGTGTCTCTAATTCTGCCCTGCAAACCGGTTCATCTCTACCATTTTTCTAGCTTCCACATATATGCATTAATGCGCAATATTTGTTTTTCTCTTTCTGACCTACGTCTCTCTGTATGACAGTCTCTAGATCCATCCACGTCTCTACAAATGACCCAGTTTCATTCCTTTTTATGGCTGAGCAATATTCCATTTTATATATGTACCACATCTTTATCCATTCGTCTGTCTGTGGGCATTTAGCTTGCTTCCATTACCTGGCTATTGTAAATAGTGCTGCAATGAACATTGTGGTGCATGTGTCTTTTTGATTTATGGTTTTCTCTGGGTATATGCCCAGAAGTGGGATTGCTGGATCATATGGTAATTGTATTTTTAGTTTTTTTAATGAACCTCCATACTGTTCTCCATAGTGACTGTATCAATTGACATTCCCACCAATAGTGGAAGAGGGATCCATTTGTCCACACCCTCCGCAGCATTTGTAGTTTGTAGATTTTCTGATGATGCCCATTCTAACAGGTGTGAGGTGATACCTCATTGAAGTTTTGATTTGCATTTCTCTAATAATTAGTGATGTTGAGCAGCTTTTCATGTGCATCTTGGCCATCTCTGAGTCTCCTTTGAAGAAATGTCTATTTAGATATTCTACCCATTTTTGAAGTGGGTTGTTTTTTTTTTTTTTTAATATTAAGCTGCATGAGCTGTTTATGTATACTGGAGATTAAACCTTTGTCCATTGATTCGTTTTCACATATTTTCTCCCATTCTGAGGGTTGCCTTTTTCCATTCCCATTTTTTAACAAAAAGAAAGAAAGAAAGAAAAAGAAGCAGAACACAAATGTCCGTAAAATATGCCTCTTGAAACTGTCGTTTTGAAACATGGAGGTCTTTTGAATTTTTTGGTCAGTATACGACCCCAGGATTTCTTTTCAGGGCAGGTCTCATTTACAGGCCTGCAATGATTTTGAATATCAACTGACCATTAGCGCTGGGATTCAAGCTGCTGTTGTGTGAAACGGCCACAAGGTGGCAGCAGTTCCCCTTTACCGAATCTGGTGACTAGGGCAACAGAGCCTCAATGGAAGTCGTGTTCTAGGTTGTAAGTTAGAATGGAATGTGCCAGGAAAAAGACCCTTAAGTTTGTCTCACTATTTCTGGTTCGTTTTTTTTCATTTAATTTTTATTTTTTATCACAGCAAGTTTGATTACAATGTTTGGCTTGTTGTAGGTGTGCAAGATGTGGTTCTTTTACACATATACATATGTCTGTTCTTCCTGGGATCCTTTTCCCATGTATGTTAGGACAGAATGTTGAGTAGTCTTCTCTTGGTATTCCGTAGGTGTTTGGTGATTATCTCTTTCACCCGTGTTTGTATCTGTCTGTTAACCCCAATATCCTAATGTATCCAATCCTCACACCTTTCCATTGGTGAACCATAAGTTTGTTTAATGAATCTGTGATTGCCCTTCTCTGTGGAAATATCTTCACTAGTATCAATTCTTAGGTAACACCTATAAGTGATATCATACGATATGTGTCTTTCTCTTTCTGACTTACTACAAGTCACGTGATTACCTCTAGACTCCTCTACGGTGCTGCAAATGGCATTGTGTCCTTTTTTTCCTTGGCTAATATTCTGTCTGCACATGTACCAGTTCTTCTTTGTCCACTCATCTGTTGATGGACTTTTTGGTTGCTCCCATGTCATGGCTATGGTAATGCTGCGGCAATGCACATTTGCCTGCCTGTGTCTTTCCAATTCTGGCTTCTTAGGTTATAGGCCCAGGAGTTCGCCTGCTGGATCATATGGTAGCAAAGTGTTTACCTTGTAGAGGCACCGCCATTCTCTTCTCATTAGTGGCTCTTACCAGGTTACGTCCCACTAAAAGTTGAGGTTATGCTCTTCTCCACAACACCTTCAGCGTTTATTCTTTGTAGTAGTTTTTTCTGAAGTTTATTCTGACTAGTGTGAGCTGATACCGCTTTGTGGTTGGATTGGCATGCGTCTCATAATACCTTGAAATTGAGCTTTCTGGCATGTCCTTTGTTCCTTCAAACTGTGAGTACAGCTTACCTCTTCAAATTGTTTTCGGGAAGTATGTGTGACATTTAGAAATATTTTGGCCATTCCCTCCCTCAAGACATTATGAGGGCAGGTTTCACTCACAGCCCTCCAGTACTGGTGCCTATGAAGTGACCCTTAGCACAGGTTTTAAAGCTGCTGTTGCAGGTAACGGCCAGAGGGCGGCAGCATTTCTGCTTTTCCCAATCTGTTAACTAGGGAAACAGACCCTCCTGGCAGTGGTGTTCCTCGGTTATATATTAGAGTGGAATGTGCCCCAAAATGCTGATGTCTCCTTACTTCTGTTTGTTGTAGAAATTGAATTTATATATTTTTTTTATTGGAGTCATATCCCATTGTGTTCATGGACCACTTCTTCTTTGAGCATTCCTCTGTTGATGGACATTTTCGTAGCTTCCAAGTGTGGGCTGTGGTCAATATTGCTGGAGTGCAGGATTGCCAGCATGTGTCTTTTTTTGTGGTACATGGGCCTCTCACTGCCGTGGGCCCTCCCATTGCAGAGCACAGGCTCCGGACGTGCAGGCCCAGCAGCCATAGCTCACGGGAACAGCCGCTCCGCGGCATGTGGGATCTCCCCAAATCGGGGCATGAATCCATGTCCCCTGCACTGGCAGGCGGACTCTCATCCACTGCGCCACCTGTGAATCCCAGCCTGTCTTTTTGAGTCTCATCCCCTCAGGTGACAGGCCCAGCAGTGGGTATGCTTGATTGAATGGTAGCTCAGTATTTATCTTTACAAGGCACGTCATTTTTGTTTTCATGACTGGCTCTTACCATGTCCCACGTTGAAGCAAGGGTAGGCATTTCTCCAAAACCCCTTCAGCATTTATTGTTTGCAGAATTTTTGCTGATGGCCATTCTGACTGCTGTGAGCTGATAGGTTTTTGTAATTTGGATCTGCATATCTTTAATTATTCCTAATGTTTAGCATTTTCCCATGCCTTTTAAAATTTCTGGCAGAGAAAAACAGAAAAAAACGGAGAGTACAATTAAACTCTTGAAATTGTCTTCTTGGATGGTTGCCCTCTTTTGAATTTTTTGGTCAATTTTCGACCCCATGTTTGTTTTTGAGGGCAGGTGTTATTCACAGGCCTGCAAGGAGTGTGAACATTTAGTGACCACTAGCAGTGGGTTTAAAGCTGCTGTTGTGGGAAATGGCCACAAGGCGGCCGCGTTTCTCCATTCCCAAGTCTGGTTCCTAGGGCAGCAGAGCCTTTCTGGGACCAATGGAATACAGAAGAAGGCATCATTGAAGTCTAACACAGAATACCATGTCCTGGTGGATGGTAGAATGACCAGTAGGGTCTAGGAATTAGGAACTACTGGATGTATATCCTCGGTGGCTTCACTGACTGTCCTAACATCCTTTACCAGGTCCCCAGCAGCCCACGGGGCTCTCGTGGTCAGGCCCCTCCCAGGATATGGGGCTCACCTGAGCAGGGCCCCAGCAGCCAACGGGGTTCTCATGTTCAGGCCACTCCCAGGGTATGGAGCTCACCTGTGAAACTACCCAGCAGCCCACGAGGCTCTCGTGCTTAGGCACCTCCCATGATACAGAGCTGCCCTGGGCAGGTACCATGGCAGGGCTGGGCACACAGGAACCGTGCACATAGCCCTCATTGCAGAGCACCCCAGAACGCCTGTCACGCAGAGCTGACACAGAGCACCTCAGAGCAGGACTTGAACTAACAAACAGCAGCTCCGACAGGTCTCTGACCCTGGGCATCACTCTGTGCAGCCTCCCTCTGCCTGGTCTTCCAGAGACTTCCACTGCAGCCGGGGCACCAGGCCTTTGTCTCCAACCATCACCCCTCCTCCCCCTGACTCCTGGGTTCCTCTCATTAGGATTAGGCCTTCTTGAAATTGTCTCCCACTCATGGGCCAGATAAAATGATGAGAAAACAAGCCGGAGATGCAGCCCCTTGTCTATCCTGACTCTCTGGGTCCCACACCTGTTCCTTGGAACTGGCCGTTTCAGCGAGGTCCATTTTCTGCAATGGGAGCCACTGAGGGGTGAGGATTGGCTGACCGGAGCAGCCTGTCCCTGCCGGCCAGCCCTCCCCAGGTGTGCCTGGGTTGAGGTCAATATAAACACCGCTCCAGGGAGCAACAGCCCCTGCAGCTGTGCCTGACGCCATATTCTCTGCCCCGTCAGCAGTCTCGGGGCTGTGCCGGTGGGAGGGAGGGAGGGGGCACGGTTTTGTGGGTGGCCCGGTGTGAGAGGAGCTCTGCTGGACTTTCTGCAGGAGTCTCCAGACTGCCACCTGCTAAAGAAGAGGATGGGTCACCCATACCTTCCGCTGGAATTTCTCCGCGGGCAGAGGTGAGGGAGGAAAAAAGCAGTGGGGGCCAAGACAGGACGGATATCTCAGGCAGGGAAATGGAAAGTTTTCAGAAGAGCGCCTGGGGCCAGGATCATCCTGGCAGGCCTGCAGGCACCAAGTCAGCCTGCGTGCTTTCACTGGTGTGGATCCACGGCCCTTCCTCTATGCTTTCAAGTCCTTGTACATATTCAGGTGTTTTACCTGGGAAGGGTGGGAACAGTTCAGCAGCAGCTGGCTGGGGGCTCAGCTCACGTTTACTCACAGACGCCTATGTACGGTCCCCCAGCTTTGCAATGAGGACGCTCCTTGCGGGGGGGCTGCTGGCTGCATGGGAGATAATTCGGCACCTCCGACCACCTTCAGAATTGTTTACCACTGGAGCAAGTGCCCTGATAGGGTTTTCCTCTGTATAACTACTGGGTTCTGTTTATTTTTTCTGTTTTTTTCAAGGTAGATTTTAGTCCTCATTTATGTATTTATAGATATAAGCATGGAAATCATTCATTCATATAAATACATCTGTGTGAAGGGAAGAACATTTTTCTGTTTTATTTTTAAATTTTATTTGTTTTTTAAAAATTTGAAATTTAAGGTTATTTATTTTTTTATACAGCAGGTTATTGTTAGTTATCTATTTTATACATATACATGTATACAAGTCAGTCCCAATCTCCCAACTCATCCCACCACCACCACCCCATGGCTTCCCCCCCTTGGTTTCCATACGTTTGTTCTCTAACCCTGTGTCTCTAATTCTGCCCTGCAAACCGGTTCATCTCTACCATTTTTCTAGCTTCCACATATATGCATTAATACGCAATATTTGTTTTTCTCTTTCTGACCTACGTCTCTCTGTATGACAGTCTCTAGATCCATCCACGTCTCTACAAATGACCCAGTTTCATTCCTTTTTATGGCTGAGCAATATTCCATTTTATATATGTACCACATCTTTATCCATTCGTCTGTCTGTGGGCATTTAGCTTGCTTCCATTACCTGGCTATTGTAAATAGTGCTGCAATGAACATTGTGGTGCATGTGTCTTTTTGATTTATGGTTTTCTCTGGGTATATGCCCAGAAGTGGGATTGCTGGATCATATGGTAATTGTATTTTTAGTTTTTTTAATGAACCTCCATACTGTTCTCCATAGTGACTGTATCAATTGACATTCCCACCAATAGTGGAAGAGGGATCCATGTGTCCACACCCTCCGCAGCATTTGTAGTTTGTAGATTTTCTGATGATGCCCATTCTAACAGGTGTGAGGTGATACCTCATTGAAGTTTTGATTTGCATTTCTCTAATAATTAGTGATGTTGAGCAGCTTTTCATGTGCATCTTGGCCATCTCTGAGTCTCCTTTGAAGAAATGTCTATTTAGATATTCTACCCATTTTTGAAGTGGGTTGTTTTTTTTTTTTTAATATTAAGCTGCATGAGCTGTTTATGTATACTGGAGATTAAACCTTTGTCCATTGATTCGTTTTCACATATTTTCTCCCATTCTGAGGGTTGCCTTTTTCCATTCCCATTTTTTAACAAAAAGAAAGAAAGAAAGAAAAAGAAGCAGAACACAAATGTCCGTAAAATATGCCTCTTGAAACTGTCGTTTTGAAACATGGAGGTCTTTTGAATTTTTTGGTCAGTATACGACCCCAGGATTTCTTTTCAGGGCAGGTCTCATTTACAGGCCTGCAATGATTTTGAATATCAACTGACCATTAGCGCTGGGATTCAAGCTGCTGTTGTGTGAAACGGCCACAAGGTGGCAGCAGTTCCCCTTTACCGAATCTGGTGACTAGGGCAACAGAGCCTCAATGGAAGTCGTGTTCTAGGTTGTAAGTTAGAATGGAATGTGCCAGGAAAAAGACCCTTAAGTTTGTCTCACTATTTCTGGTTCGTTTTTTTTCATTTAATTTTTATTTTTTATCACAGCAAGTTTGATTACAATGTTTGGCTTGTTGTAGGTGTGCAAGATGTGGTTCTTTTACACATATACATATGTCTGTTCTTCCTGGGATCCTTTTCCCATGTATGTTAGGACAGAATGTTGAGTAGTCTTCTCTTGGTATTCCGTAGGTGTTTGGTGATTATCTCTTTCACCCGTGTTTGTATCTGTCTGTTAACCCCAATATCCTAATGTATCCAATCCTCACACCTTTCCATTGGTGAACCATAAATTTGTTTAATGAATCTGTGATTGCCCTTCTCTGTGGAAATATCTTCACTAGTATCAATTCTTAGGTAACACCTATAAGTGATATCATACGATATGTGTCTTTCTCTTTCTGACTTACTACAAGTCACGTGATTACCTCTAGACTCCTCTACGGTGCTGCAAATGGCATTGTGTCCTTTTTTTCCTTGGCTAATATTCTGTCTGCACATGTACCAGTTCTTCTTTGTCCACTCATCTGTTGATGGACTTTTTGGTTGCTCCCATGTCATGGCTATGGTAATGCTGCGGCAATGCACATTTGCCTGCCTGTGTCTTTCCAATTCTGGCTTCTTAGGTTATAGGCCCAGGAGTTCGCCTGCTGGATCATATGGTAGCAAAGTGTTTACCTTGTAGAGGCACCGCCATTCTCTTCTCATTAGTGGCTCTTACCAGGTTACGTCCCACTAAAAGTTGAGGTTATGCTCTTCTCCACAACACCTTCAGCGTTTATTCTTTGTAGTAGTTTTTTCTGAAGTTTATTCTGACTAGTGTGAGCTGATACCGCTTTGTGGTTGGATTGGCATGCGTCTCATAATACCTTGAAATTGAGCTTTCTGGCATGTCCTTTGTTCCTTCAAACTGTGAGTACAGCTTACCTCTTCAAATTGTTTTCGGGAAGTATGTGTGACATTTAGAAATATTTTGGCCATTCCCTCCCTCAAGACATTATGAGGGCAGGTTTCACTCACAGCCCTCCAGTACTGGTGCCTATGAAGTGACCCTTAGCACAGGTTTTAAAGCTGCTGTTGCAGGTAACGGCCAGAGGGCGGCAGCATTTCTGCTTTTCCCAATCTGTTAACTAGGGAAACAGACCCTCCTGGCAGTGGTGTTCCTCGGTTATATATTAGAGTGGAATGTGCCCCAAAAAGCTGATGTCTCCTTACTTCTGTTTGTTGTAGAAATTGAATTTATATATTTTTTTTTATTGGAGTCATATCCCATTGTGTTCATGGACCACTTCTTCTTTGAGCATTCCTCTGTTGATGGACATTTTCGTAGCTTCCAAGTGTGGGCTGTGGTCAATATTGCTGGAGTGCAGGATTGCCAGCATGTGTCTTTTTTTGTGGTACATGGGCCTCTCACTGCCGTGGGCCCTCCCATTGCAGAGCACAGGCTCCGGACGTGCAGGCCCAGCAGCCATAGCTCACGGGAACAGCCGCTCCGCGGCATGTGGGATCTCCCCAAATCGGGGCATGAATCCATGTCCCCTGCACTGGCAGGCGGACTCTCATCCACTGCGCCACCTGTGAATCCCAGCCTGTCTTTTTGAGTCTCATCCCCTCAGGTGACAGGCCCAGCAGTGGGTATGCTTGATTGAATGGTAGCTCAGTATTTATCTTTACAAGGCACGTCATTTTTGTTTTCATGACTGGCTCTTACCATGTCCCACGTTGAAGCAAGGGTAGGCATTTCTCCAAAACCCCTTCAGCATTTATTGTTTGCAGAATTTTTGCTGATGGCCATTCTGACTGCTGTGAGCTGATAGGTTTTTGTAATTTGGATCTGCATATCTTTAATTATTCCTAATGTTTAGCATTTTCCCATGCCTTTTAAAATTTCTGGCAGAGAAAAACAGAAAAAAACGGAGAGTACAATTAAACTCTTGAAATTGTCTTCTTGGATGGTTGCCCTCTTTTGAATTTTTTGGTCAATTTTCGACCCCATGTTTGTTTTTGAGGGCAGGTGTTATTCACAGGCCTGCAAGGAGTGTGAACATTTAGTGACCACTAGCAGTGGGTTTAAAGCTGCTGTTGTGGGAAATGGCCACAAGGCGGCCGCGTTTCTCCATTCCCAAGTCTGGTTCCTAGGGCAGCAGAGCCTTTCTGGGACCAATGGAATACAGAAGAAGGCATCATTGAAGTCTAACACAGAATACCATGTCCTGGTGGATGGTAGAATGACCAGTAGGGTCTAGGAATTAGGAACTACTGGATGTATATCCTCGGTGGCTTCACTGACTGTCCTAACATCCTTTACCAGGTCCCCAGCAGCCCACGGGGCTCTCGTGGTCAGGCCCCTCCCAGGATATGGGGCTCACCTGAGCAGGGCCCCAGCAGCCAACGGGGTTCTCATGTTCAGGCCACTCCCAGGGTATGGAGCTCACCTGTGAAACTACCCAGCAGCCCACGAGGCTCTCGTGCTTAGGCACCTCCCATGATACAGAGCTGCCCTGGGCAGGTACCATGGCAGGGCTGGGCACACAGGAACCGTGCACATAGCCCTCATTGCAGAGCACCCCAGAACGCCTGTCACGCAGAGCTGACACAGAGCACCTCAGAGCAGGACTTGAACTAACAAACAGCAGCTCCGACAGGTCTCTGACCCTGGGCATCACTCTGTGCAGCCTCCCTCTGCCTGGTCTTCCAGAGACTTCCACTGCAGCCGGGGCACCAGGCCTTTGTCTCCAACCATCACCCCTCCTCCCCCTGACTCCTGGGTTCCTCTCATTAGGATTAGGCCTTCTTGAAATTGTCTCCCACTCATGGGCCAGATAAAATGATGAGAAAACAAGCCGGAGATGCAGCCCCTTGTCTATCCTGACTCTCTGGGTCCCACACCTGTTCCTTGGAACTGGCCGTTTCAGCGAGGTCCATTTTCTGCAATGGGAGCCACTGAGGGGTGAGGATTGGCTGACCGGAGCAGCCTGTCCCTGCCGGCCAGCCCTCCCCAGGTGTGCCTGGGTTGAGGTCAATATAAACACCGCTCCAGGGAGCAACAGCCCCTGCAGCTGTGCCTGACGCCATATTCTCTGCCCCGTCAGCAGTCTCGGGGCTGTGCCGGTGGGAGGGAGTGAGGGGGCACGGTTTTGTGGGTGGCCCGGTGTGAGAGGAGCTCTGCTGGACTTTCTGCAGGAGTCTCCAGACTGCCACCTGCTAAAGAAGAGGATGGGTCACCCATACCTTCCGCTGGAATTTCTCCGCGGGCAGAGGTGAGGGAGGAAAAAAGCAGTGGGGGCCAAGACAGGACGGATATCTCAGGCAGGGAAATGGAAAGTTTTCAGAAGAGCGCCTGGGGCCAGGATCATCCTGGCAGGCCTGCAGGCACCAAGTCAGCCTGCGTGCTTTCACTGGTGTGGATCCACGGCCCTTCCTCTATGCTTTCAAGTCCTTGTACATATTCAGGTGTTTTACCTGGGAAGGGTGGGAACAGTTCAGCAGCAGCTGGCTGGGGGCTCAGCTCACGTTTACTCACAGACGCCTATGTACGGTCCCCCAGCTTTGCAATGAGGACGCTCCTTGCGGGGGGGCTGCTGGCTGCATGGGAGATAATTCGGCACCTCCGACCACCTTCAGAATTGTTTACCACTGGAGCAAGTGCCCTGATAGGGTTTTCCTCTGTATAACTACTGGGTTCTGTTTATTTTTTCTGTTTTTTTCAAGGTAGATTTTAGTCCTCATTTATGTATTTATAGATATAAGCATGGAAATCATTCATTCATATAAATACATCTGTGTGAAGGGAAGAACATTTTTCTGTTTTATTTTTAAATTTTATTTGTTTTTTTAAATATTTGAAATTTAAGGTTATTTATTTTTTTATACAGCAGGTTATTGTTAGTTATCTATTTTATACATATACATGTATACAAGTCAGTCCCAATCTCCCAACTCATCCCACCACCACCACCCCATGGCTTCCCCCCCTTGGTTTCCATACGTTTGTTCTCTAACCCTGTGTCTCTAATTCTGCCCTGCAAACCGGTTCATCTCTACCATTTTTCTAGCTTCCACATATATGCATTAATGCGCAATATTTGTTTTTCTCTTTCTGACCTACGTCTCTCTGTATGACAGTCTCTAGATCCATCCACGTCTCTACAAATGACCCAGTTTCATTCCTTTTTATGGCTGAGCAATATTCCATTTTATATATGTACCACATCTTTATCCATTCGTCTGTCTGTGGGCATTTAGCTTGCTTCCATTACCTGGCTATTGTAAATAGTGCTGCAATGAACATTGTGGTGCATGTGTCTTTTTGATTTATGGTTTTCTCTGGGTATATGCCCAGAAGTGGGATTGCTGGATCATATGGTAATTGTATTTTTAGTTTTTTTAATGAACCTCCATACTGTTCTCCATAGTGACTGTATCAATTGACATTCCCACCAATAGTGGAAGAGGGATCCATTTGTCCACACCCTCCGCAGCATTTGTAGTTTGTAGATTTTCTGATGATGCCCATTCTAACAGGTGTGAGGTGATACCTCATTGAAGTTTTGATTTGCATTTCTCTAATAATTAGTGATGTTGAGCAGCTTTTCATGTGCATCTTGGCCATCTCTGAGTCTCCTTTGAAGAAATGTCTATTTAGATATTCTACCCATTTTTGAAGTGGGTTGTTTTTTTTTTTTAATATTAAGCTGCATGAGCTGTTTATGTATACTGGAGATTAAACCTTTGTCCATTGATTCGTTTTCACATATTTTCTCCCATTCTGAGGGTTGCCTTTTTCCATTCCCATTTTTTAACAAAAAGAAAGAAAGAAAGAAAAAGAAGCAGAACACAAATGTCCGTAAAATATGCCTCTTGAAACTGTCGTTTTGAAACATGGAGGTCTTTTGAATTTTTTGGTCAGTATACGACCCCAGGATTTCTTTTCAGGGCAGGTCTCATTTACAGGCCTGCAATGATTTTGAATATCAACTGACCATTAGCGCTGGGATTCAAGCTGCTGTTGTGTGAAACGGCCACAAGGTGGCAGCAGTTCCCCTTTACCGAATCTGGTGACTAGGGCAACAGAGCCTCAATGGAAGTCGTGTTCTAGGTTGTAAGTTAGAATGGAATGTGCCAGGAAAAAGACCCTTAAGTTTGTCTCACTATTTCTGGTTCGTTTTTTTTCATTTAATTTTTATTTTTTATCACAGCAAGTTTGATTACAATGTTTGGCTTGTTGTAGGTGTGCAAGATGTGGTTCTTTTACACATATACATATGTCTGTTCTTCCTGGGATCCTTTTCCCATGTATGTTAGGACAGAATGTTGAGTAGTCTTCTCTTGGTATTCCGTAGGTGTTTGGTGATTATCTCTTTCACCTGTGTTTGTATCTGTCTGTTAACCCCAATATCCTAATGTATCCAATCCTCACACCTTTCCATTGGTGAACCATAAGTTTGTTTAATGAATCTGTGATTGCCCTTCTCTGTGGAAATATCTTCACTAGTATCAATTCTTAGGTAACACCTATAAGTGATATCATACGATATGTGTCTTTCTCTTTCTGACTTACTACAAGTCACGTGATTACCTCTAGACTCCTCTACGGTGCTGCAAATGGCATTGTGTCCTTTTTTTCCTTGGCTAATATTCTGTCTGGACATGTACCAGTTCTTCTTTGTCCACTCATCTGTTGATGGACTTTTTGGTTGCTCCCATGTCATGGCTATGGTAATGCTGCGGCAATGCACATTTGCCTGCCTGTGTCTTTCCAATTCTGGCTTCTTAGGTTATAGGCCCAGGAGTTCGCCTGCTGGATCATATGGTAGCAAAGTGTTTACCTTGTAGAGGCACCGCCATTCTCTTCTCATTAGTGGCTCTTACCAGGTTACGTCCCACTAAAAGTTGAGGTTATGCTCTTCTCCACAACACCTTCAGCGTTTATTCTTTGTAGTAGTTTTTTCTGAAGTTTATTCTGACTAGTATGAGCTGATACCGCTTTGTGGTTGGATTTGCATGCGTCTCATAATACCTTGAAATTGAGCTTTCTGGCATGTCCTTCGTTCCTTCAAACTGTGAGTACAGCTTACCTCTTCAAATTGTTTTCGGGAAGTATGTGTGACATTTAGAAATATTTTGGCCATTCCCTCCCTCAAGACATTATGAGGGCAGGTTTCACTCACAGCCCTCCAGTACTGGTGCCTATGAAGTGACCCTTAGCACAGGTTTTAAAGCTGCTGTTGCAGGTAACGGCCAGAGGGCGGCAGCATTTCTGCTTTTCCCAATCTGTTAACTAGGGAAACAGACCCTCCTGGCAGTGGTGTTCCTCGGTTATATATTAGAGTGGAATGTGCCCCAAAAAGCTGATGTCTCCTTACTTCTGTTTGTTGTAGAAATTGAATTTATATATTTTTTTTTATTGGAGTCATATCCCATTGTGTTCATGGACCACTTCTTCTTTGAGCATTCCTCTGTTGATGGACATTTTCGTAGCTTCCAAGTGTGGGCTGTGGTCAATATTGCTGGAGTGCAGGATTGCCAGCATGTGTCTTTTTTTGTGGTACATGGGCCTCTCACTGCCGTGGGCCCTCCCATTGCAGAGCACAGGCTCCGGACGTGCAGGCCCAGCAGCCATAGCTCACGGGAACAGCCGCTCCGCGGCATGTGGGATCTCCCCAAATCGGGGCATGAATCCATGTCCCCTGCACTGGCAGGCGGACTCTCATCCACTGCGCCACCAGTGAATCCCAGCCTGTCTTTTTGAGTCTCATCCCCTCAGGTGACAGGCCCAGCAGTGGGTATGCTTGATTGAATGGTAGCTCAGTATTTATCTTTACAAGGCACGTCATTTTTGTTTTCATGACTGGCTCTTACCATGTCCCACGTTGAAGCAAGGGTAGGCATTTCTCCAAAACCCCTTCAGCATTTATTGTTTGCAGAATTTTTGCTGATGGCCATTCTGACTGCTGTGAGCTGATAGGTTTTTGTAATTTGGATCTGCATATCTTTAATTATTCCTAATGTTTAGCATTTTCCCATGCCTTTTAAAATTTCTGGCAGAGAAAAACAGAAAAAAACGGAGAGTACAATTAAACTCTTGAAATTGTCTTCTTGGATGGTTGCCCTCTTTTGAATTTTTTGGTCAATTTTCGACCCCATGTTTGTTTTTGAGGGCAGGTGTTATTCACAGGCCTGCAAGGAGTGTGAACATTTAGTGACCACTAGCAGTGGGTTTAAAGCTGCTGTTGTGGGAAATGGCCACAAGGCGGCCGCGTTTCTCCATTCCCAAGTCTGGTTCCTAGGGCAGCAGAGCCTTTCTGGGACCAATGGAATACAGAAGAAGGCATCATTGAAGTCTAACACAGAATACCATGTCCTGGTGGATGGTAGAATGACCAGTAGGGTCTAGGAATTAGGAACTACTGGATGTATATCCTCGGTGGCTTCACTGACTGTCCTAACATCCTTTACCAGGTCCCCAGCAGCCCACGGGGCTCTCGTGGTCAGGCCCCTCCCAGGATATGGGGCTCACCTGAGCAGGGCCCCAGCAGCCAACGGGGTTCTCATGTTCAGGCCACTCCCAGGGTATGGAGCTCACCTGTGAAACTACCCAGCAGCCCACGAGGCTCTCGTGCTTAGGCACCTCCCATGATACAGAGCTGCCCTGGGCAGGTACCATGGCAGGGCTGGGCACACAGGAACCGTGCACATAGCCCTCATTGCAGAGCACCCCAGAACGCCTGTCACGCAGAGCTGACACAGAGCACCTCAGAGCAGGACTTGAACTAACAAACAGCAGCTCCGACAGGTCTCTGACCCTGGGCATCACTCTGTGCAGCCTCCCTCTGCCTGGTCTTCCAGAGACTTCCACTGCAGCCGGGGCACCAGGCCTTTGTCTCCAACCATCACCCCTCCTCCCCCTGACTCCTGGGTTCCTCTCATTAGGATTAGGCCTTCTTGAAATTGTCTCCCACTCATGGGCCAGATAAAATGATGAGAAAACAAGCCGGAGATGCAGCCCCTTGTCTATCCTGACTCTCTGGGTCCCACACCTGTTCCTTGGAACTGGCCGTTTCAGCGAGGTCCATTTTCTGCAATGGGAGCCACTGAGGGGTGAGGATTGGCTGACCGGAGCAGCCTGTCCCTGCCGGCCAGCCCTCCCCAGGTGTGCCTGGGTTGAGGTCAATATAAACACCGCTCCAGGGAGCAACAGCCCCTGCAGCTGTGCCTGACGCCATATTCTCTGCCCCGTCAGCAGTCTCGGGGCTGTGCCGGTGGGAGGGAGTGAGGGGGCACGGTTTTGTGGGTGGCCCGGTGTGAGAGGAGCTCTGCTGGACTTTCTGCAGGA
The DNA here is from genome assembly GCF_964165515.1 of Mesoplodon bidens. Classification (NCBI taxonomy): domain Eukaryota; kingdom Metazoa; phylum Chordata; class Mammalia; order Artiodactyla; family Ziphiidae; genus Mesoplodon; species Mesoplodon bidens. Next base: position 143,677 of record NW_027671673.1, on the reverse strand, counting down.
GTCTCCAGACTGCCACCTGCTAAAGAAGAGGATGGGTCACCCATACCTTCCGCTGGAATTTCTCCGCGGGCAGAGGTGAGGGAGGAAAAAAGCAGTGGGGGCCAAGACAGCACGGATATCTCAGGCAGGGAAATGGAAAGTTTTCAGAAGAGCGCCTGGGGCCAGGATCATCCTGGCAGGCCTGCAGGCACCAAGTCAGCCTGCGTGCTTTCACTGGTGTGGATCCACGGCCCTTCCTCTATGCTTTCAAGTCCTTGTACATATTCAGGTGTTTTACCTGGGAAGGGTGGGAACAGTTCAGCAGCAGCTGGCTGGGGGCTCAGCTCACGTTTACTCACAGACGCCTATGTACGGTCCCCCAGCTTTGCAATGAGGACGCTCCTTGCGGGGGGGCTGCTGGCTGCATGGGAGATAATTCGGCACCTCCGACCACCTTCAGAATTGTTTACCACTGGAGCAAGTGCCCTGATAGGGTTTTCCTCTGTATAACTACTGGGTTCTGTTTATTTTTTCTGTTTTTTTCAAGGTAGATTTTAGTCCTCATTTATGTATTTATAGATATAAGCATGGAAATCATTCATTCATATAAATACATCTGTGTGAAGGGAAGAACATTTTTCTGTTTTATTTTTAAATTTTATTTGTTTTTTAAAAATTTGAAATTTAAGGTTATTTATTTTTTTATACAGCAGGTTATTGTTAGTTATCTATTTTATACATATACATGTATACAAGTCAGTCCCAATCTCCCAACTCATCCCACCACCACCACCCCATGGCTTCCCCCCCTTGGTTTCCATACGTTTGTTCTCTAACCCTGTGTCTCTAATTCTGCCCTGCAAACCGGTTCATCTCTACCATTTTTCTAGCTTCCACATATATGCATTAATACGCAATATTTGTTTTTCTCTTTCTGACCTACGTCTCTCTGTATGACAGTCTCTAGATCCATCCACGTCTCTACAAATGACCCAGTTTCATTCCTTTTTATGGCTGAGCAATATTCCATTTTATATATGTACCACATCTTTATCCATTCGTCTGTCTGTGGGCATTTAGCTTGCTTCCATTACCTGGCTATTGTAAATAGTGCTGCAATGAACATTGTGGTGCATGTGTCTTTTTGATTTATGGTTTTCTCTGGGTATATGCCCAGAAGTGGGATTGCTGGATCATATGGTAATTGTATTTTTAGTTTTTTTAATGAACCTCCATACTGTTCTCCATAGTGACTGTATCAATTGACATTCCCACCAATAGTGGAAGAGGGATCCATTTGTCCACACCCTCCGCAGCATTTGTAGTTTGTAGATTTTCTGATGATGCCCATTCTAACAGGTGTGAGGTGATACCTCATTGAAGTTTTGATTTGCATTTCTCTAATAATTAGTGATGTTGAGCAGCTTTTCATGTGCATCTTGGCCATCTCTGAGTCTCCTTTGAAGAAATGTCTATTTAGATATTCTACCCATTTTTGAAGTGGGTTGTTTTTTTTTTTTTTTAATATTAAGCTGCATGAGCTGTTTATGTATACTGGAGATTAAACCTTTGTCCATTGATTCGTTTTCACATATTTTCTCCCATTCTGAGGGTTGCCTTTTTCCATTCCCATTTTTTAACAAAAAGAAAGAAAGAAAGAAAAAGAAGCAGAACACAAATGTCCGTAAAATATGCCTCTTGAAACTGTCGTTTTGAAACATGGAGGTCTTTTGAATTTTTTGGTCAGTATACGACCCCAGGATTTCTTTTCAGGGCAGGTCTCATTTACAGGCCTGCAATGATTTTGAATATCAACTGACCATTAGCGCTGGGATTCAAGCTGCTGTTGTGTGAAACGGCCACAAGGTGGCAGCAGTTCCCCTTTACCGAATCTGGTGACTAGGGCAACAGAGCCTCAATGGAAGTCGTGTTCTAGGTTGTAAGTTAGAATGGAATGTGCCAGGAAAAAGACCCTTAAGTTTGTCTCACTATTTCTGGTTCGTTTTTTTTCATTTAATTTTTATTTTTTATCACAGCAAGTTTGATTACAATGTTTGGCTTGTTGTAGGTGTGCAAGATGTGGTTCTTTTACACATATACATATGTCTGTTCTTCCTGGGATCCTTTTCCCATGTATGTTAGGACAGAATGTTGAGTAGTCTTCTCTTGGTATTCCGTAGGTGTTTGGTGATTATCTCTTTCACCTGTGTTTGTATCTGTCTGTTAACCCCAATATCCTAATGTATCCAATCCTCACACCTTTCCATTGGTGAACCATAAGTTTGTTTAATGAATCTGTGATTGCCCTTCTCTGTGGAAATATCTTCACTAGTATCAATTCTTAGGTAACACCTATAAGTGATATCATACGATATGTGTCTTTCTCTTTCTGACTTACTACAAGTCACGTGATTACCTCTAGACTCCTCTACGGTGCTGCAAATGGCATTGTGTCCTTTTTTTCCTTGGCTAATATTCTGTCTGCACATGTACCAGTTCTTCTTTGTCCACTCATCTGTTGATGGACTTTTTGGTTGCTCCCATGTCATGGCTATGGTAATGCTGCGGCAATGCACATTTGCCTGCCTGTGTCTTTCCAATTCTGGCTTCTTAGGTTATAGGCCCAGGAGTTCGCCTGCTGGATCATATGGTAGCAAAGTGTTTACCTTGTAGAGGCACCGCCATTCTCTTCTCATTAGTGGCTCTTACCAGGTTACGTCCCACTAAAAGTTGAGGTTATGCTCTTCTCCACAACACCTTCAGCGTTTATTCTTTGTAGTAGTTTTTTCTGAAGTTTATTCTGACTAGTGTGAGCTGATACCGCTTTGTGGTTGGATTGGCATGCGTCTCATAATACCTTGAAATTGAGCTTTCTGGCATGTCCTTCGTTCCTTCAAACTGTGAGTACAGCTTACCTCTTCAAATTGTTTTCGGGAAGTATGTGTGACATTTAGAAATATTTTGGCCATTCCCTCCCTCAAGACATTATGAGGGCAGGTTTCACTCACAGCCCTCCAGTACTGGTGCCTATGAAGTGACCCTTAGCACAGGTTTTAAAGCTGCTGTTGCAGGTAACGGCCAGAGGGCGGCAGCATTTCTGCTTTTCCCAATCTGTTAACTAGGGAAACAGACCCTCCTGGCAGTGGTGTTCCTCGGTTATATATTAGAGTGGAATGTGCCCCAAAAAGCTGATGTCTCCTTACTTCTGTTTGTTGTAGAAATTGAATTTATATATTTTTTTTTATTGGAGTCATATCCCATTGTGTTCATGGACCACTTCTTCTTTGAGCATTCCTCTGTTGATGGACATTTTCGTAGCTTCCAAGTGTGGGCTGTGGTCAATATTGCTGGAGTGCAGGATTGCCAGCATGTGTCTTTTTTTGTGGTACATGGGCCTCTCACTGCCGTGGGCCCTCCCATTGCAGAGCACAGGCTCCGGACGTGCAGGCCCAGCAGCCATAGCTCACGGGAACAGCCGCTCCGCGGCATGTGGGATCTCCCCAAATCGGGGCATGAATCCATGTCCCCTGCACTGGCAGGCGGACTCTCATCCACTGCGCCACCTGTGAATCCCAGCCTGTCTTTTTGAGTCTCATCCCCTCAGGTGACAGGCCCAGCAGTGGGTATGCTTGATTGAATGGTAGCTCAGTATTTATCTTTACAAGGCACGTCATTTTTGTTTTCATGACTGGCTCTTACCATGTCCCACGTTGAAGCAAGGGTAGGCATTTCTCCAAAACCCCTTCAGCATTTATTGTTTGCAGAATTTTTGCTGATGGCCATTCTGACTGCTGTGAGCTGATAGGTTTTTGTAATTTGGATCTGCATATCTTTAATTATTCCTAATGTTTAGCATTTTCCCATGCCTTTTAAAATTTCTGGCAGAGAAAAACAGAAAAAAACGGAGAGTACAATTAAACTCTTGAAATTGTCTTCTTGGATGGTTGCCCTCTTTTGAATTTTTTGGTCAATTTTCGACCCCATGTTTGTTTTTGAGGGCAGGTGTTATTCACAGGCCTGCAAGGAGTGTGAACATTTAGTGACCACTAGCAGTGGGTTTAAAGCTGCTGTTGTGGGAAATGGCCACAAGGCGGCCGCGTTTCTCCATTCCCAAGTCTGGTTCCTAGGGCAGCAGAGCCTTTCTGGGACCAATGGAATACAGAAGAAGGCATCATTGAAGTCTAACACAGAATACCATGTCCTGGTGGATGGTAGAATGACCAGTAGGGTCTAGGAATTAGGAACTACTGGATGTATATCCTCGGTGGCTTCACTGACTGTCCTAACATCCTTTACCAGGTCCCCAGCAGCCCACGGGGCTCTCGTGGTCAGGCCCCTCCCAGGATATGGGGCTCACCTGAGCAGGGCCCCAGCAGCCAACGGGGTTCTCATGTTCAGGCCACTCCCAGGGTATGGAGCTCACCTGTGAAACTACCCAGCAGCCCACGAGGCTCTCGTGCTTAGGCACCTCCCATGATACAGAGCTGCCCTGGGCAGGTACCATGGCAGGGCTGGGCACACAGGAACCGTGCACATAGCCCTCATTGCAGAGCACCCCAGAACGCCTGTCACGCAGAGCTGACACAGAGCACCTCAGAGCAGGACTTGAACTAACAAACAGCAGCTCCGACAGGTCTCTGACCCTGGGCATCACTCTGTGCAGCCTCCCTCTGCCTGGTCTTCCAGAGACTTCCACTGCAGCCGGGGCACCAGGCCTTTGTCTCCAACCATCACCCCTCCTCCCCCTGACTCCTGGGTTCCTCTCATTAGGATTAGGCCTTCTTGAAATTGTCTCCCACTCATGGGCCAGATAAAATGATGAGAAAACAAGCCGGAGATGCAGCCCCTTGTCTATCCTGACTCTCTGGGTCCCACACCTGTTCCTTGGAACTGGCCGTTTCAGCGAGGTCCATTTTCTGCAATGGGAGCCACTGAGGGGTGAGGATTGGCTGACCGGAGCAGCCTGTCCCTGCCGGCCAGCCCTCCCCAGGTGTGCCTGGGTTGAGGTCAATATAAACACCGCTCCAGGGAGCAACAGCCCCTGCAGCTGTGCCTGACGCCATATTCTCTGCCCCGTCAGCAGTCTCGGGGCTGTGCCGGTGGGAGGGAGGGAGGGGGCACGGTTTTGTGGGTGGCCCGGTGTGAGAGGAGCTCTGCTGGACTTTCTGCAGGAGTCTCCAGACTGCCACCTGCTAAAGAAGAGGATGGGTCACCCATACCTTCCGCTGGAATTTCTCCGCGGGCAGAGGTGAGGGAGGAAAAAAGCAGTGGGGGCCAAGACAGGACGGATATCTCAGGCAGGGAAATGGAAAGTTTTCAGAAGAGCGCCTGGGGCCAGGATCATCCTGGCAGGCCTGCAGGCACCAAGTCAGCCTGCGTGCTTTCACTGGTGTGGATCCACGGCCCTTCCTCTATGCTTTCAAGTCCTTGTACATATTCAGGTGTTTTACCTGGGAAGGGTGGGAACAGTTCAGCAGCAGCTGGCTGGGGGCTCAGCTCACGTTTACTCACAGACGCCTATGTACGGTCCCCCAGCTTTGCAATGAGGACGCTCCTTGCGGGGGGGCTGCTGGCTGCATGGGAGATAATTCGGCACCTCCGACCACCTTCAGAATTGTTTACCACTGGAGCAAGTGCCCTGATAGGGTTTTCCTCTGTATAACTACTGGGTTCTGTTTATTTTTTCTGTTTTTTTCAAGGTAGATTTTAGTCCTCATTTATGTATTTATAGATATAAGCATGGAAATCATTCATTCATATAAATACATCTGTGTGAAGGGAAGAACATTTTTCTGTTTTATTTTTAAATTTTATTTGTTTTTTAAATATTTGAAATTTAAGGTTATTTATTTTTTTATACAGCAGGTTATTGTTAGTTATCTATTTTATACATATACATGTATACAAGTCAGTCCCAATCTCCCAACTCATCCCACCACCACCACCCCATGGCTTCCCCCCCTTGGTTTCCATACGTTTGTTCTCTAACCCTGTGTCTCTAATTCTGCCCTGCAAACCGGTTCATCTCTACCATTTTTCTAGCTTCCACATATATGCATTAATACGCAATATTTGTTTTTCTCTTTCTGACCTACGTCTCTCTGTATGACAGTCTCTAGATCCATCCACGTCTCTACAAATGACCCAGTTTCATTCCTTTTTATGGCTGAGCAATATTCCATTTTATATATGTACCACATCTTTATCCATTCGTCTGTCTGTGGGCATTTAGCTTGCTTCCATTACCTGGCTATTGTAAATAGTGCTGCAATGAACATTGTGGTGCATGTGTCTTTTTGATTTATGGTTTTCTCTGGGTATATGCCCAGAAGCGGGATTGCTGGATCATATGGTAATTGTATTTTTAGTTTTTTTAATGAACCTCCATACTGTTCTCCATAGTGACTGTATCAATTGACATTCCCACCAATAGTGGAAGAGGGATCCATTTGTCCACACCCTCCGCAGCATTTGTAGTTTGTAGATTTTCTGATGATGCCCATTCTAACAGGTGTGAGGTGATACCTCATTGAAGTTTTGATTTGCATTTCTCTAATAATTAGTGATGTTGAGCAGCTTTTCATGTGCATCTTGGCCATCTCTGAGTCTCCTTTGAAGAAATGTCTATTTAGATATTCTACCCATTTTTGAAGTGGGTTGTTTTTTTTTTTTTAATATTAAGCTGCATGAGCTGTTTATGTATACTGGAGATTAAACCTTTGTCCATTGATTCGTTTTCACATATTTTCTCCCATTCTGAGGGTTGCCTTTTTCCATTCCCATTTTTTAACAAAAAGAAAGAAAGAAAGAAAAAGAAGCAGAACACAAATGTCCGTAAAATATGCCTCTTGAAACTGTCGTTTTGAAACATGGAGGTCTTTTGAATTTTTTGGTCAGTATACGACCCCAGGATTTCTTTTCAGGGCAGGTCTCATTTACAGGCCTGCAATGATTTTGAATATCAACTGACCATTAGCGCTGGGATTCAAGCTGCTGTTGTGTGAAACGGCCACAAGGTGGCAGCAGTTCCCCTTTACCGAATCTGGTGACTAGGGCAACAGAGCCTCAATGGAAGTCGTGTTCTAGGTTGTAAGTTAGAATGGAATGTGCCAGGAAAAAGACCCTTAAGTTTGTCTCACTATTTCTGGTTCGTTTTTTTTCATTTAATTTTTATTTTTTATCACAGCAAGTTTGATTACAATGTTTGGCTTGTTGTAGGTGTGCAAGATGTGGTTCTTTTACACATATACATATGTCTGTTCTTCCTGGGATCCTTTTCCCATGTATGTTAGGACAGAATGTTGAGTAGTCTTCTCTTGGTATTCCGTAGGTGTTTGGTGATTATCTCTTTCACCTGTGTTTGTATCTGTCTGTTAACCCCAATATCCTAATGTATCCAATCCTCACACCTTTCCATTGGTGAACCATAAGTTTGTTTAATGAATCTGTGATTGCCCTTCTCTGTGGAAATATCTTCACTAGTATCAATTCTTAGGTAACACCTATAAGTGATATCATACGATATGTGTCTTTCTCTTTCTGACTTACTACAAGTCACGTGATTACCTCTAGACTCCTCTACGGTGCTGCAAATGGCATTGTGTCCTTTTTTTCCTTGGCTAATATTCTGTCTGGACATGTACCAGTTCTTCTTTGTCCACTCATCTGTTGATGGACTTTTTGGTTGCTCCCATGTCATGGCTATGGTAATGCTGCGGCAATGCACATTTGCCTGCCTGTGTCTTTCCAATTCTGGCTTCTTAGGTTATAGGCCCAGGAGTTCGCCTGCTGGATCATATGGTAGCAAAGTGTTTACCTTGTAGAGGCACCGCCATTCTCTTCTCATTAGTGGCTCTTACCAGGTTACGTCCCACTAAAAGTTGAGGTTATGCTCTTCTCCACAACACCTTCAGCGTTTATTCTTTGTAGTAGTTTTTTCTGAAGTTTATTCTGACTAGTATGAGCTGATACCGCTTTGTGGTTGGATTTGCATGCGTCTCATAATACCTTGAAATTGAGCTTTCTGGCATGTCCTTCGTTCCTTCAAACTGTGAGTACAGCTTACCTCTTCAAATTGTTTTCGGGAAGTATGTGTGACATTTAGAAATATTTTGGCCATTCCCTCCCTCAAGACATTATGAGGGCAGGTTTCACTCACAGCCCTCCAGTACTGGTGCCTATGAAGTGACCCTTAGCACAGGTTTTAAAGCTGCTGTTGCAGGTAACGGCCAGAGGGCGGCAGCATTTCTGCTTTTCCCAATCTGTTAACTAGGGAAACAGACCCTCCTGGCAGTGGTGTTCCTCGGTTATATATTAGAGTGGAATGTGCCCCAAAAAGCTGATGTCTCCTTACTTCTGTTTGTTGTAGAAATTGAATTTATATATTTTTTTTTATTGGAGTCATATCCCATTGTGTTCATGGACCACTTCTTCTTTGAGCATTCCTCTGTTGATGGACATTTTCGTAGCTTCCAAGTGTGGGCTGTGGTCAATATTGCTGGAGTGCAGGATTGCCAGCATGTGTCTTTTTTTGTGGTACATGGGCCTCTCACTGCCGTGGGCCCTCCCATTGCAGAGCACAGGCTCCGGACGTGCAGGCCCAGCAGCCATAGCTCACGGGAACAGCCGCTCCGCGGCATGTGGGATCTCCCCAAATCGGGGCATGAATCCATGTCCCCTGCACTGGCAGGCGGACTCTCATCCACTGCGCCACCAGTGAATCCCAGCCTGTCTTTTTGAGTCTCATCCCCTCAGGTGACAGGCCCAGCAGTGGGTATGCTTGATTGAATGGTAGCTCAGTATTTATCTTTACAAGGCACGTCATTTTTGTTTTCATGACTGGCTCTTACCATGTCCCACGTTGAAGCAAGGGTAGGCATTTCTCCAAAACCCCTTCAGCATTTATTGTTTGCAGAATTTTTGCTGATGGCCATTCTGACTGCTGTGAGCTGATAGGTTTTTGTAATTTGGATCTGCATATCTTTAATTATTCCTAATGTTTAGCATTTTCCCATGCCTTTTAAAATTTCTGGCAGAGAAAAACAGAAAAAAACGGAGAGTACAATTAAACTCTTGAAATTGTCTTCTTGGATGGTTGCCCTCTTTTGAATTTTTTGGTCAATTTTCGACCCCATGTTTGTTTTTGAGGGCAGGTGTTATTCACAGGCCTGCAAGGAGTGTGAACATTTAGTGACCACTAGCAGTGGGTTTAAAGCTGCTGTTGTGGGAAATGGCCACAAGGCGGCCGCGTTTCTCCATTCCCAAGTCTGGTTCCTAGGGCAGCAGAGCCTTTCTGGGACCAATGGAATACAGAAGAAGGCATCATTGAAGTCTAACACAGAATACCATGTCCTGGTGGATGGTAGAATGACCAGTAGGGTCTAGGAATTAGGAACTACTGGATGTATATCCTCGGTGGCTTCACTGACTGTCCTAACATCCTTTACCAGGTCCCCAGCAGCCCACGGGGCTCTCGTGGTCAGGCCCCTCCCAGGATATGGGGCTCACCTGAGCAGGGCCCCAGCAGCCAACGGGGTTCTCATGTTCAGGCCACTCCCAGGGTATGGAGCTCACCTGTGAAACTACCCAGCAGCCCACGAGGCTCTCGTGCTTAGGCACCTCCCATGATACAGAGCTGCCCTGGGCAGGTACCATGGCAGGGCTGGGCACACAGGAACCGTGCACATAGCCCTCATTGCAGAGCACCCCAGAACGCCTGTCACGCAGAGCTGACACAGAGCACCTCAGAGCAGGACTTGAACTAACAAACAGCAGCTCCGACAGGTCTCTGACCCTGGGCATCACTCTGTGCAGCCTCCCTCTGCCTGGTCTTCCAGAGACTTCCACTGCAGCCGGGGCACCAGGCCTTTGTCTCCAACCATCACCCCTCCTCCCCCTGACTCCTGGGTTCCTCTCATTAGGATTAGGCCTTCTTGAAATTGTCTCCCACTCATGGGCCAGATAAAATGATGAGAAAACAAGCCGGAGATGCAGCCCCTTGTCTATCCTGACTCTCTGGGTCCCACACCTGTTCCTTGGAACTGGCCGTTTCAGCGAGGTCCATTTTCTGCAATGGGAGCCACTGAGGGGTGAGGATTGGCTGACCGGAGCAGCCTGTCCCTGCCGGCCAGCCCTCCCCAGGTGTGCCTGGGTTGAGGTCAATATAAACACCGCTCCAGGGAGCAACAGCCCCTGCAGCTGTGCCTGACGCCATATTCTCTGCCCCGTCAGCAGTCTCGGGGCTGTGCCGGTGGGAGGGAGTGAGGGGGCACGGTTTTGTGGGTGGCCCGGTGTGAGAGGAGCTCTGCTGGACTTTCTGCAGGAGTCTCCAGACTGCCACCTGCTAAAGAAGAGGATGGGTCACCCATACCTTCCGCTGGAATTTCTCCGCGGGCAGAGGTGAGGGAGGAAAAAAGCAGTGGGGGCCAAGACAGCACGGATATCTCAGGCAGGGAAATGGAAAGTTTTCAGAAGAGCGCCTGGGGCCAGGATCATCCTGGCAGGCCTGCAGGCACCAAGTCAGCCTGCGTGCTTTCACTGGTGTGGATCCACGGCCCTTCCTCTATGCTTTCAAGTCCTTGTACATATTCAGGTGTTTTACCTGGGAAGGGTGGGAACAGTTCAGCAGCAGCTGGCTGGGGGCTCAGCTCACGTTTACTCACAGACGCCTATGTACGGTCCCCCAGCTTTGCAATGAGGACGCTCCTTGCGGGGGGGCTGCTGGCTGCATGGGAGATAATTCGGCACCTCCGACCACCTTCAGAATTGTTTACCACTGGAGCAAGTGCCCTGATAGGGTTTTCCTCTGTATAACTAGTGGGTTCTGTTTATTTTTTCTGTTTTTTTCAAGGTAGATTTTAGTCCTCATTTATGTATTTATAGATATAAGCATGGAAATCATTCATTCATATAAATACATCTGTGTGAAGGGAAGAACATTTTTCTGTTTTATTTTTAAATTTTATTTGTTTTTTAAAAATTTCAAATTTAAGGTTATTTATTTTTTTATACAGCAGGTTATTGTTAGTTATCTATTTTATACATATACATGTATACAAGTCAGTCCCAATCTCCCAACTCATCCCACCACCACCACCCCATGGCTTCCCCCCCTTGGTTTCCATACGTTTGTTCTCTAACCCTGTGTCTCTAATTCTGCCCTGCAAACCGGTTCATCTCTACCATTTTTCTAGCTTCCACATATATGCATTAATACGCAATATTTGTTTTTCTCTTTCTGACCTACGTCTCTCTGTATGACAGTCTCTAGATCCATCCACGTCTCTACAAATGACCCAGTTTCATTCCTTTTTATGGCTGAGCAATATTCCATTTTATATATGTACCACATCTTTATCCATTCGTCTGTCTGTGGGCATTTAGCTTGCTTCCATTACCTGGCTATTGTAAATAGTGCTGCAATGAACATTGTGGTGCATGTGTCTTTTTGATTTATGGTTTTCTCTGGGTATATGCCCAGAAGCGGGATTGCTGGATCATATGGTAATTGTATTTTTAGTTTTTTTAATGAACCTCCATACTGTTCTCCATAGTGACTGTATCAATTGACATTCCCACCAATAGTGGAAGAGGGATCCATTTGTCCACACCCTCCGCAGCATTTGTAGTTTGTAGATTTTCTGATGATGCCCATTCTAACAGGTGTGAGGTGATACCTCATTGAAGTTTTGATTTGCATTTCTCTAATAATTAGTGATGTTGAGCAGCTTTTCATGTGCATCTTGGCCATCTCTGAGTCTCCTTTGAAGAAATGTCTATTTAGATATTCTACCCATTTTTGAAGTGGGTTGTTTTTTTTTTTTTAATATTAAGCTGCATGAGCTGTTTATGTATACTGGAGATTAAACCTTTGTCCATTGATTCGTTTTCACATATTTTCTCCCATTCTGAGGGTTGCCTTTTTCCATTCCCATTTTTTAACAAAAAGAAAGAAAGAAAGAAAAAGAAGCAGAACACAAATGTCCGTAAAATATGCCTCTTGAAACTGTCGTTTTGAAACATGGAGGTCTTTTGAATTTTTTGGTCAGTATACGACCCCAGGATTTCTTTTCAGGGCAGGTCTCATTTACAGGCCTGCAATGATTTTGAATATCAACTGACCATTAGCGCTGGGATTCAAGCTGCTGTTGTGTGAAACGGCCACAAGGTGGCAGCAGTTCCCCTTTACCGAATCTGGTGACTAGGGCAACAGAGCCTCAATGGAAGTCGTGTTCTAGGTTGTAAGTTAGAATGGAATGTGCCAGGAAAAAGACCCTTAAGTTTGTCTCACTATTTCTGGTTCGTTTTTTTTCATTTAATTTTTATTTTTTATCACAGCAAGTTTGATTACAATGTTTGGCTTGTTGTAGGTGTGCAAGATGTGGTTCTTTTACACATATACATATGTCTGTTCTTCCTGGGATCCTTTTCCCATGTATGTTAGGACAGAATGTTGAGTAGTCTTCTCTTGGTATTCCGTAGGTGTTTGGTGATTATCTCTTTCACCTGTGTTTGTATCTGTCTGTTAACCCCAATATCCTAATGTATCCAATCCTCACACCTTTCCATTGGTGAACCATAAGTTTGTTTAATGAATCTGTGATTGCCCTTCTCTGTGGAAATATCTTCACTAGTATCAATTCTTAGGTAACACCTATAAGTGATATCATACGATATGTGTCTTTCTCTTTCTGACTTACTACAAGTCACGTGATTACCTCTAGACTCCTCTACGGTGCTGCAAATGGCATTGTGTCCTTTTTTTCCTTGGCTAATATTCTGTCTGGACATGTACCAGTTCTTCTTTGTCCACTCATCTGTTGATGGACTTTTTGGTTGCTCCCATGTCATGGCTATGGTAATGCTGCGGCAATGCACATTTGCCTGCCTGTGTCTTTCCAATTCTGGCTTCTTAGGTTATAGGCCCAGGAGTTCGCCTGCTGGATCATATGGTAGCAAAGTGTTTACCTTGTAGAGGCACCGCCATTCTCTTCTCATTAGTGGCTCTTACCAGGTTACGTCCCACTAAAAGTTGAGGTTATGCTCTTCTCCACAACACCTTCAGCGTTTATTCTTTGTAGTAGTTTTTTCTGAAGTTTATTCTGACTAGTATGAGCTGATACCGCTTTGTGGTTGGATTGGCATGCGTCTCATAATACCTTGAAATTGAGCTTTCTGGCATGTCCTTCGTTCCTTCAAACTGTGAGTACAGCTTACCTCTTCAAATTGTTTTCGGGAAGTATGTGTGACATTTAGAAATATTTTGGCCATTCCCTCCCTCAAGACATTATGAGGGCAGGTTTCACTCACAGCCCTCCAGTACTGGTGCCTATGAAGTGACCCTTAGCACAGGTTTTAAAGCTGCTGTTGCAGGTAACGGCCAGAGGGCGGCAGCATTTCTGCTTTTCCCAATCTGTTAACTAGGGAAACAGACCCTCCTGGCAGTGGTGTTCCTCGGTTATATATTAGAGTGGAATGTGCCCCAAAAAGCTGATGTCTCCTTACTTCTGTTTGTTGTAGAAATTGAATTTATATATATTTTTTTATTGGAGTCATATCCCATTGTGTTCATGGACCACTTCTTCTTTGAGCATTCCTCTGTTGATGGACATTTTCGTAGCTTCCAAGTGTGGGCTGTGGTCAATATTGCTGGAGTGCAGGATTGCCAGCATGTGTCTTTTTTTGTGGTACATGGGCCTCTCACTGCCGTGGGCCCTCCCATTGCAGAGCACAGGCTCCGGACGTGCAGGCCCAGCAGCCATAGCTCACGGGAACAGCCGCTCCGCGGCATGTGGGATCTCCCCAAATCGGGGCATGAATCCATGTCCCCTGCACTGGCAGGCGGACTCTCATCCACTGCGCCACCAGTGAATCCCAGCCTGTCTTTTTGAGTCTCATCCCCTCAGGTGACAGGCCCAGCAGTGGGTATGCTTGATTGAATGGTAGCTCAGTATTTATCTTTACAAGGCACGTCATTTTTGTTTTCATGACTGGCTCTTACCATGTCCCACGTTGAAGCAAGGGTAGGCATTTCTCCAAAACCCCTTCAGCATTTATTGTTTGCAGAATTTTTGCTGATGGCCATTCTGACTGCTGTGAGCTGATAGGTTTTTGTAATTTGGATCTGCATATCTTTAATTATTCCTAATGTTTAGCATTTTCCCATGCCTTTTAAAATTTCTGGCAGAGAAAAACAGAAAAAAACGGAGAGTACAATTAAACTCTTGAAATTGTCTTCTTGGATGGTTGCCCTCTTTTGAATTTTTTGGTCAATTTTCGACCCCATGTTTGTTTTTGAGGGCAGGTGTTATTCACAGGCCTGCAAGGAGTGTGAACATTTAGTGACCACTAGCAGTGGGTTTAAAGCTGCTGTTGTGGGAAATGGCCACAAGGCGGCCGCGTTTCTCCATTCCCAAGTCTGGTTCCTAGGGCAGCAGAGCCTTTCTGGGACCAATGGAATACAGAAGAAGGCATCATTGAAGTCTAACACAGAATACCATGTCCTGGTGGATGGTAGAATGACCAGTAGGGTCTAGGAATTAGGAACTACTGGATGTATATCCTCGGTGGCTTCACTGACTGTCCTAACATCCTTTACCAGGTCCCCAGCAGCCCACGGGGCTCTCGTGGTCAGGCCCCTCCCAGGATATGGGGCTCACCTGAGCAGGGCCCCAGCAGCCAACGGGGTTCTCATGTTCAGGCCACTCCCAGGGTATGGAGCTCACCTGTGAAACTACCCAGCAGCCCACGAGGCTCTCGTGCTTAGGCACCTCCCATGATACAGAGCTGCCCTGGGCAGGTACCATGGCAGGGCTGGGCACACAGGAACCGTGCACATAGCCCTCATTGCAGAGCACCCCAGAACGCCTGTCACGCAGAGCTGACACAGAGCACCTCAGAGCAGGACTTGAACTAACAAACAGCAGCTCCGACAGGTCTCTGACCCTGGGCATCACTCTGTGCAGCCTCCCTCTGCCTGGTCTTCCAGAGACTTCCACTGCAGCCGGGGCACCAGGCCTTTGTCTCCAACCATCACCCCTCCTCCCCCTGACTCCTGGGTTCCTCTCATTAGGATTAGGCCTTCTTGAAATTGTCTCCCACTCATGGGCCAGATAAAATGATGAGAAAACAAGCCGGAGATGCAGCCCCTTGTCTATCCTGACTCTCTGGGTCCCACACCTGTTCCTTGGAACTGGCCGTTTCAGCGAGGTCCATTTTCTGCAATGGGAGCCACTGAGGGGTGAGGATTGGCTGACCGGAGCAGCCTGTCCCTGCCGGCCAGCCCTCCCCAGGTGTGCCTGGGTTGAGGTCAATATAAACACCGCTCCAGGGAGCAACAGCCCCTGCAGCTGTGCCTGACGCCATATTCTCTGCCCCGTCAGCAGTCTCGGGGCTGTGCCGGTGGGAGGGAGTGAGGGGGCACGGTTTTGTGGGTGGCCCGGTGTGAGAGGAGCTCTGCTGGACTTTCTGCAGGAGTCTCCAGACTGCCACCTGCTAAAGAAGAGGATGGGTCACCCATACCTTCCGCTGGAATTTCTCCGCGGGCAGAGGTGAGGGAGGAAAAAAGCAGTGGGGGCCAAGACAGGACGGATATCTCAGGCAGGGAAATGGAAAGTTTTCAGAAGAGCGCCTGGGGCCAGGATCATCCTGGCAGGCCTGCAGGCACCAAGTCAGCCTGCGTGCTTTCACTGGTGTGGATCCACGGCCCTTCCTCTATGCTTTCAAGTCCTTGTACATATTCAGGTGTTTTACCTGGGAAGGGTGGGAACAGTTCAGCAGCAGCTGGCTGGGGGCTCAGCTCACGTTTACTCACAGACGCCTATGTACGGTCCCCCAGCTTTGCAATGAGGACGCTCCTTGCGGGGGGGCTGCTGGCTGCATGGGAGATAATTCGGCACCTCCGACCACCTTCAGAATTGTTTACCACTGGAGCAAGTGCCCTGATAGGGTTTTCCTCTGTATAACTAGTGGGTTCTGTTTATTTTTTCTGTTTTTTTCAAGGTAGATTTTAGTCCTCATTTATGTATTTATAGATATAAGCATGGAAATCATTCATTCATATAAATACATCTGTGTGAAGGGAAGAA
The DNA here is from genome assembly GCF_964165515.1 of Mesoplodon bidens. NCBI lineage: Eukaryota > Metazoa > Chordata > Mammalia > Artiodactyla > Ziphiidae > Mesoplodon > Mesoplodon bidens. The sequence goes on along the minus strand of NW_027671673.1, from coordinate 127,613 downwards.
CATTTTTCTGTTTTATTTTTAAATTTTATTTGTTTTTTAAAAATTTCAAATTTAAGGTTATTTATTTTTTTATACAGCAGGTTATTGTTAGTTATCTATTTTATACATATACATGTATACAAGTCAGTCCCAATCTCCCAACTCATCCCACCACCACCACCCCATGGCTTCCCCCCCTTGGTTTCCATACGTTTGTTCTCTAACCCTGTGTCTCTAATTCTGCCCTGCAAACCGGTTCATCTCTACCATTTTTCTAGCTTCCACATATATGCATTAATACGCAATATTTGTTTTTCTCCTTCTGACCTACGTCTCTCTGTATGACAGTCTCTAGATCCATCCACGTCTCTACAAATGACCCAGTTTCATTCCTTTTTATGGCTGAGCAATATTCCATTTTATATATGTACCACATCTTTATCCATTCGTCTGTCTGTGGGCATTTAGCTTGCTTCCATTACCTGGCTATTGTAAATAGTGCTGCAATGAACATTGTGGTGCATGTGTCTTTTTGATTTATGGTTTTCTCTGGGTATATGCCCAGAAGTGGGATTGCTGGATCATATGGTAATTGTATTTTTAGTTTTTTTAATGAACCTCCATACTGTTCTCCATAGTGACTGTATCAATTGACATTCCCACCAATAGTGGAAGAGGGATCCATTTGTCCACACCCTCCGCAGCATTTGTAGTTTGTAGATTTTCTGATGATGCCCATTCTAACAGGTGTGAGGTGATACCTCATTGAAGTTTTGATTTGCATTTCTCTAATAATTAGTGATGTTGAGCAGCTTTTCATGTGCATCTTGGCCATCTCTGAGTCTCCTTTGAAGAAATGTCTATTTAGATATTCTACCCATTTTTGAAGTGGGTTGTTTTTTTTTTTTTAATATTAAGCTGCATGAGCTGTTTATGTATACTGGAGATTAAACCTTTGTCCATTGATTCGTTTTCACATATTTTCTCCCATTCTGAGGGTTGCCTTTTTCCATTCCCATTTTTTAACAAAAAGAAAGAAAGAAAGAAAAAGAAGCAGAACACAAATGTCCGTAAAATATGCCTCTTGAAACTGTCGTTTTGAAACATGGAGGTCTTTTGAATTTTTTGGTCAGTATACGACCCCAGGATTTCTTTTCAGGGCAGGTCTCATTTACAGGCCTGCAATGATTTTGAATATCAACTGACCATTAGCGCTGGGATTCAAGCTGCTGTTGTGTGAAACGGCCACAAGGTGGCAGCAGTTCCCCTTTACCGAATCTGGTGACTAGGGCAACAGAGCCTCAATGGAAGTCGTGTTCTAGGTTGTAAGTTAGAATGGAATGTGCCAGGAAAAAGACCCTTAAGTTTGTCTCACTATTTCTGGTTCGTTTTTTTTCATTTAATTTTTATTTTTTATCACAGCAAGTTTGATTACAATGTTTGGCTTGTTGTAGGTGTGCAAGATGTGGTTCTTTTACACATATACATATGTCTGTTCTTCCTGGGATCCTTTTCCCATGTATGTTAGGACAGAATGTTGAGTAGTCTTCTCTTGGTATTCCGTAGGTGTTTGGTGATTATCTCTTTCACCTGTGTTTGTATCTGTCTGTTAACCCCAATATCCTAATGTATCCAATCCTCACACCTTTCCATTGGTGAACCATAAGTTTGTTTAATGAATCTGTGATTGCCCTTCTCTGTGGAAATATCTTCACTAGTATCAATTCTTAGGTAACACCTATAAGTGATATCATACGATATGTGTCTTTCTCTTTCTGACTTACTACAAGTCACGTGATTACCTCTAGACTCCTCTACGGTGCTGCAAATGGCATTGTGTCCTTTTTTTCCTTGGCTAATATTCTGTCTGGACATGTACCAGTTCTTCTTTGTCCACTCATCTGTTGATGGACTTTTTGGTTGCTCCCATGTCATGGCTATGGTAATGCTGCGGCAATGCACATTTGCCTGCCTGTGTCTTTCCAATTCTGGCTTCTTAGGTTATAGGCCCAGGAGTTCGCCTGCTGGATCATATGGTAGCAAAGTGTTTACCTTGTAGAGGCACCGCCATTCTCTTCTCATTAGTGGCTCTTACCAGGTTACGTCCCACTAAAAGTTGAGGTTATGCTCTTCTCCACAACACCTTCAGCGTTTATTCTTTGTAGTAGTTTTTTCTGAAGTTTATTCTGACTAGTGTGAGCTGATACCGCTTTGTGGTTGGATTGGCATGCGTCTCATAATACCTTGAAATTGAGCTTTCTGGCATGTCCTTCGTTCCTTCAAACTGTGAGTACAGCTTACCTCTTCAAATTGTTTTCGGGAAGTATGTGTGACATTTAGAAATATTTTGGCCATTCCCTCCCTCAAGACATTATGAGGGCAGGTTTCACTCACAGCCCTCCAGTACTGGTGCCTATGAAGTGACCCTTAGCACAGGTTTTAAAGCTGCTGTTGCAGGTAACGGCCAGAGGGCGGCAGCATTTCTGCTTTTCCCAATCTGTTAACTAGGGAAACAGACCCTCCTGGCAGTGGTGTTCCTCGGTTATATATTAGAGTGGAATGTGCCCCAAAAAGCTGATGTCTCCTTACTTCTGTTTGTTGTAGAAATTGAATTTATATATTTTTTTTTATTGGAGTCATATCCCATTGTGTTCATGGACCACTTCTTCTTTGAGCATTCCTCTGTTGATGGACATTTTCGTAGCTTCCAAGTGTGGGCTGTGGTCAATATTGCTGGAGTGCAGGATTGCCAGCATGTGTCTTTTTTTGTGGTACATGGGCCTCTCACTGCCGTGGGCCCTCCCATTGCAGAGCACAGGCTCCGGACGTGCAGGCCCAGCAGCCATAGCTCACGGGAACAGCCGCTCCGCGGCATGTGGGATCTCCCCAAATCGGGGCATGAATCCATGTCCCCTGCACTGGCAGGCGGACTCTCATCCACTGCGCCACCAGTGAATCCCAGCCTGTCTTTTTGAGTCTCATCCCCTCAGGTGACAGGCCCAGCAGTGGGTATGCTTGATTGAATGGTAGCTCAGTATTTATCTTTACAAGGCACGTCATTTTTGTTTTCATGACTGGCTCTTACCATGTCCCACGTTGAAGCAAGGGTAGGCATTTCTCCAAAACCCCTTCAGCATTTATTGTTTGCAGAATTTTTGCTGATGGCCATTCTGACTGCTGTGAGCTGATAGGTTTTTGTAATTTGGATCTGCATATCTTTAATTATTCCTAATGTTTAGCATTTTCCCATGCCTTTTAAAATTTCTGGCAGAGAAAAACAGAAAAAAACGGAGAGTACAATTAAACTCTTGAAATTGTCTTCTTGGATGGTTGCCCTCTTTTGAATTTTTTGGTCAATTTTCGACCCCATGTTTGTTTTTGAGGGCAGGTGTTATTCACAGGCCTGCAAGGAGTGTGAACATTTAGTGACCACTAGCAGTGGGTTTAAAGCTGCTGTTGTGGGAAATGGCCACAAGGCGGCCGCGTTTCTCCATTCCCAAGTCTGGTTCCTAGGGCAGCAGAGCCTTTCTGGGACCAATGGAATACAGAAGAAGGCATCATTGAAGTCTAACACAGAATACCATGTCCTGGTGGATGGTAGAATGACCAGTAGGGTCTAGGAATTAGGAACTACTGGATGTATATCCTCGGTGGCTTCACTGACTGTCCTAACATCCTTTACCAGGTCCCCAGCAGCCCACGGGGCTCTCGTGGTCAGGCCCCTCCCAGGATATGGGGCTCACCTGAGCAGGGCCCCAGCAGCCAACGGGGTTCTCATGTTCAGGCCACTCCCAGGGTATGGAGCTCACCTGTGAAACTACCCAGCAGCCCACGAGGCTCTCGTGCTTAGGCACCTCCCATGATACAGAGCTGCCCTGGGCAGGTACCATGGCAGGGCTGGGCACACAGGAACCGTGCACATAGCCCTCATTGCAGAGCACCCCAGAACGCCTGTCACGCAGAGCTGACACAGAGCACCTCAGAGCAGGACTTGAACTAACAAACAGCAGCTCCGACAGGTCTCTGACCCTGGGCATCACTCTGTGCAGCCTCCCTCTGCCTGGTCTTCCAGAGACTTCCACTGCAGCCGGGGCACCAGGCCTTTGTCTCCAACCATCACCCCTCCTCCCCCTGACTCCTGGGTTCCTCTCATTAGGATTAGGCCTTCTTGAAATTGTCTCCCACTCATGGGCCAGATAAAATGATGAGAAAACAAGCCGGAGATGCAGCCCCTTGTCTATCCTGACTCTCTGGGTCCCACACCTGTTCCTTGGAACTGGCCGTTTCAGCGAGGTCCATTTTCTGCAATGGGAGCCACTGAGGGGTGAGGATTGGCTGACCGGAGCAGCCTGTCCCTGCCGGCCAGCCCTCCCCAGGTGTGCCTGGGTTGAGGTCAATATAAACACCGCTCCAGGGAGCAACAGCCCCTGCAGCTGTGCCTGACGCCATATTCTCTGCCCCGTCAGCAGTCTCGGGGCTGTGCCGGTGGGAGGGAGTGAGGGGGCACGGTTTTGTGGGTGGCCCGGTGTGAGAGGAGCTCTGCTGGACTTTCTGCAGGAGTCTCCAGACTGCCACCTGCTAAAGAAGAGGATGGGTCACCCATACCTTCCGCTGGAATTTCTCCGCGGGCAGAGGTGAGGGAGGAAAAAAGCAGTGGGGGCCAAGACAGGACGGATATCTCAGGCAGGGAAATGGAAAGTTTTCAGAAGAGCGCCTGGGGCCAGGATCATCCTGGCAGGCCTGCAGGCACCAAGTCAGCCTGCGTGCTTTCACTGGTGTGGATCCACGGCCCTTCCTCTATGCTTTCAAGTCCTTGTACATATTCAGGTGTTTTACCTGGGAAGGGTGGGAACAGTTCAGCAGCAGCTGGCTGGGGGCTCAGCTCACGTTTACTCACAGACGCCTATGTACGGTCCCCCAGCTTTGCAATGAGGACGCTCCTTGCGGGGGGGCTGCTGGCTGCATGGGAGATAATTCGGCACCTCCGACCACCTTCAGAATTGTTTACCACTGGAGCAAGTGCCCTGATAGGGTTTTCCTCTGTATAACTACTGGGTTCTGTTTATTTTTTCTGTTTTTTTCAAGGTAGATTTTAGTCCTCATTTATGTATTTATAGATATAAGCATGGAAATCATTCATTCATATAAATACATCTGTGTGAAGGGAAGAACATTTTTCTGTTTTATTTTTAAATTTTATTTGTTTTTTAAAAATTTGAAATTTAAGGTTATTTATTTTTTTATACAGCAGGTTATTGTTAGTTATCTATTTTATACATATACATGTATACAAGTCAGTCCCAATCTCCCAACTCATCCCACCACCACCACCCCATGGCTTCCCCCCCTTGGTTTCCATACGTTTGTTCTCTAACCCTGTGTCTCTAATTCTGCCCTGCAAACCGGTTCATCTCTACCATTTTTCTAGCTTCCACATATATGCATTAATACGCAATATTTGTTTTTCTCTTTCTGACCTACGTCTCTCTGTATGACAGTCTCTAGATCCATCCACGTCTCTACAAATGACCCAGTTTCATTCCTTTTTATGGCTGAGCAATATTCCATTTTATATATGTACCACATCTTTATCCATTCGTCTGTCTGTGGGCATTTAGCTTGCTTCCATTACCTGGCTATTGTAAATAGTGCTGCAATGAACATTGTGGTGCATGTGTCTTTTTGATTTATGGTTTTCTCTGGGTATATGCCCAGAAGCGGGATTGCTGGATCATATGGTAATTGTATTTTTAGTTTTTTTAATGAACCTCCATACTGTTCTCCATAGTGACTGTATCAATTGACATTCCCACCAATAGTGGAAGAGGGATCCATTTGTCCACACCCTCCGCAGCATTTGTAGTTTGTAGATTTTCTGATGATGCCCATTCTAACAGGTGTGAGGTGATACCTCATTGAAGTTTTGATTTGCATTTCTCTAATAATTAGTGATGTTGAGCAGCTTTTCATGTGCATCTTGGCCATCTCTGAGTCTCCTTTGAAGAAATGTCTATTTAGATATTCTACCCATTTTTGAAGTGGGTTGTTTTTTTTTTTTAATATTAAGCTGCATGAGCTGTTTATGTATACTGGAGATTAAACCTTTGTCCATTGATTCGTTTTCACATATTTTCTCCCATTCTGAGGGTTGCCTTTTTCCATTCCCATTTTTTAACAACAAGAAAGAAAGAAAGAAAAAGAAGCAGAACACAAATGTCCGTAAAATATGCCTCTTGAAACTGTCGTTTTGAAACATGGAGGTCTTTTGAATTTTTTGGTCAGTATACGACCCCAGGATTTCTTTTCAGGGCAGGTCTCATTTACAGGCCTGCAATGATTTTGAATATCAACTGACCATTAGCGCTGGGATTCAAGCTGCTGTTGTGTGAAACGGCCACAAGGTGGCAGCAGTTCCCCTTTACCGAATCTGGTGACTAGGGCAACAGAGCCTCAATGGAAGTCGTGTTCTAGGTTGCAAGTTAGAATGGAATGTGCCAGGAAAAAGACCCTTAAGTTTGTCTCACTATTTCTGGTTCGTTTTTTTTCATTTAATTTTTATTTTTTATCACAGCAAGTTTGATTACAATGTTTGGCTTGTTGTAGGTGTGCAAGATGTGGTTCTTTTACACATATACATATGTCTGTTCTTCCTGGGATCCTTTTCCCATGTATGTTAGGACAGAATGTTGAGTAGTCTTCTCTTGGTATTCCGTAGGTGTTTGGTGATTATCTCTTTCACCTGTGTTTGTATCTGTCTGTTAACCCCAATATCCTAATGTATCCAATCCTCACACCTTTCCATTGGTGAACCATAAGTTTGTTTAATGAATCTGTGATTGCCCTTCTCTGTGGAAATATCTTCACTAGTATCAATTCTTAGGTAACACCTATAAGTGATATCATACGATATGTGTCTTTCTCTTTCTGACTTACTACAAGTCACGTGATTACCTCTAGACTCCTCTACGGTGCTGCAAATGGCATTGTGTCCTTTTTTTCCTTGGCTAATATTCTGTCTGGACATGTACCAGTTCTTCTTTGTCCACTCATCTGTTGATGGACTTTTTGGTTGCTCCCATGTCATGGCTATGGTAATGCTGCGGCAATGCACATTTGCCTGCCTGTGTCTTTCCAATTCTGGCTTCTTAGGTTATAGGCCCAGGAGTTCGCCTGCTGGATCATATGGTAGCAAAGTGTTTACCTTGTAGAGGCACCGCCATTCTCTTCTCATTAGTGGCTCTTACCAGGTTACGTCCCACTAAAAGTTGAGGTTATGCTCTTCTCCACAACACCTTCAGCGTTTATTCTTTGTAGTAGTTTTTTCTGAAGTTTATTCTGACTAGTGTGAGCTGATACCGCTTTGTGGTTGGATTGGCATGCGTCTCATAATACCTTGAAATTGAGCTTTCTGGCATGTCCTTTGTTCCTTCAAACTGTGAGTACAGCTTACCTCTTCAAATTGTTTTCGGGAAGTATGTGTGACATTTAGAAATATTTTGGCCATTCCCTCCCTCAAGACATTATGAGGGCAGGTTTCACTCACAGCCCTCCAGTACTGGTGCCTATGAAGTGACCCTTAGCACAGGTTTTAAAGCTGCTGTTGCAGGTAACGGCCAGAGGGCGGCAGCATTTCTGCTTTTCCCAATCTGTTAACTAGGGAAACAGACCCTCCTGGCAGTGGTGTTCCTCGGTTATATATTAGAGTGGAATGTGCCCCAAAAAGCTGATGTCTCCTTACTTCTGTTTGTTGTAGAAATTGAATTTATATATATTTTTTTATTGGAGTCATATCCCATTGTGTTCATGGACCACTTCTTCTTTGAGCATTCCTCTGTTGATGGACATTTTCGTAGCTTCCAAGTGTGGGCTGTGGTCAATATTGCTGGAGTGCAGGATTGCCAGCATGTGTCTTTTTTTGTGGTACATGGGCCTCTCACTGCCGTGGGCCCTCCCATTGCAGAGCACAGGCTCCGGACGTGCAGGCCCAGCAGCCATAGCTCACGGGAACAGCCGCTCCGCGGCATGTGGGATCTCCCCAAATCGGGGCATGAATCCATGTCCCCTGCACTGGCAGGCGGACTCTCATCCACTGCGCCACCTGTGAATCCCAGCCTGTCTTTTTGAGTCTCATCCCCTCAGGTGACAGGCCCAGCAGTGGGTATGCTTGATTGAATGGTAGCTCAGTATTTATCTTTACAAGGCACGTCATTTTTGTTTTCATGACTGGCTCTTACCATGTCCCACGTTGAAGCAAGGGTAGGCATTTCTCCAAAACCCCTTCAGCATTTATTGTTTGCAGAATTTTTGCTGATGGCCATTCTGACTGCTGTGAGCTGATAGGTTTTTGTAATTTGGATCTGCATATCTTTAATTATTCCTAATGTTTAGCATTTTCCCATGCCTTTTAAAATTTCTGGCAGAGAAAAACAGAAAAAAACGGAGAGTACAATTAAACTCTTGAAATTGTCTTCTTGGATGGTTGCCCTCTTTTGAATTTTTTGGTCAATTTTCGACCCCATGTTTGTTTTTGAGGGCAGGTGTTATTCACAGGCCTGCAAGGAGTGTGAACATTTAGTGACCACTAGCAGTGGGTTTAAAGCTGCTGTTGTGGGAAATGGCCACAAGGCGGCCGCGTTTCTCCATTCCCAAGTCTGGTTCCTAGGGCAGCAGAGCCTTTCTGGGACCAATGGAATACAGAAGAAGGCATCATTGAAGTCTAACACAGAATACCATGTCCTGGTGGATGGTAGAATGACCAGTAGGGTCTAGGAATTAGGAACTACTGGATGTATATCCTCGGTGGCTTCACTGACTGTCCTAACATCCTTTACCAGGTCCCCAGCAGCCCACGGGGCTCTCGTGGTCAGGCCCCTCCCAGGATATGGGGCTCACCTGAGCAGGGCCCCAGCAGCCAACGGGGTTCTCATGTTCAGGCCACTCCCAGGGTATGGAGCTCACCTGTGAAACTACCCAGCAGCCCACGAGGCTCTCGTGCTTAGGCACCTCCCATGATACAGAGCTGCCCTGGGCAGGTACCATGGCAGGGCTGGGCACACAGGAACCGTGCACATAGCCCTCATTGCAGAGCACCCCAGAACGCCTGTCACGCAGAGCTGACACAGAGCACCTCAGAGCAGGACTTGAACTAACAAACAGCAGCTCCGACAGGTCTCTGACCCTGGGCATCACTCTGTGCAGCCTCCCTCTGCCTGGTCTTCCAGAGACTTCCACTGCAGCCGGGGCACCAGGCCTTTGTCTCCAACCATCACCCCTCCTCCCCCTGACTCCTGGGTTCCTCTCATTAGGATTAGGCCTTCTTGAAATTGTCTCCCACTCATGGGCCAGATAAAATGATGAGAAAACAAGCCGGAGATGCAGCCCCTTGTCTATCCTGACTCTCTGGGTCCCACACCTGTTCCTTGGAACTGGCCGTTTCAGCGAGGTCCATTTTCTGCAATGGGAGCCACTGAGGGGTGAGGATTGGCTGACCGGAGCAGCCTGTCCCTGCCGGCCAGCCCTCCCCAGGTGTGCCTGGGTTGAGGTCAATATAAACACCGCTCCAGGGAGCAACAGCCCCTGCAGCTGTGCCTGACGCCATATTCTCTGCCCCGTCAGCAGTCTCGGGGCTGTGCCGGTGGGAGGGAGTGAGGGGGCACGGTTTTGTGGGTGGCCCGGTGTGAGAGGAGCTCTGCTGGACTTTCTGCAGGAGTCTCCAGACTGCCACCTGCTAAAGAAGAGGATGGGTCACCCATACCTTCCGCTGGAATTTCTCCGCGGGCAGAGGTGAGGGAGGAAAAAAGCAGTGGGGGCCAAGACAGCACGGATATCTCAGGCAGGGAAATGGAAAGTTTTCAGAAGAGCGCCTGGGGCCAGGATCATCCTGGCAGGCCTGCAGGCACCAAGTCAGCCTGCGTGCTTTCACTGGTGTGGATCCACGGCCCTTCCTCTATGCTTTCAAGTCCTTGTACATATTCAGGTGTTTTACCTGGGAAGGGTGGGAACAGTTCAGCAGCAGCTGGCTGGGGGCTCAGCTCACGTTTACTCACAGACGCCTATGTACGGTCCCCCAGCTTTGCAATGAGGACGCTCCTTGCGGGGGGGCTGCTGGCTGCATGGGAGATAATTCGGCACCTCCGACCACCTTCAGAATTGTTTACCACTGGAGCAAGTGCCCTGATAGGGTTTTCCTCTGTATAACTAGTGGGTTCTGTTTATTTTTTCTGTTTTTTTCAAGGTAGATTTTAGTCCTCATTTATGTATTTATAGATATAAGCATGGAAATCATTCATTCATATAAATACATCTGTGTGAAGGGAAGAACATTTTTCTGTTTTATTTTTAAATTTTATTTGTTTTTTCAAAATTTGAAATTTAAGGTTATTTATTTTTTTATACAGCAGGTTATTGTTAGTTATCTATTTTATACATATACATGTATACAAGTCAGTCCCAATCTCCCAACTCATCCCACCACCACCACCCCATGGCTTCCCCCCCTTGGTTTCCATACGTTTGTTCTCTAACCCTGTGTCTCTAATTCTGCCCTGCAAACCGGTTCATCTCTACCATTTTTCTAGCTTCCACATATATGCATTAATACGCAATATTTGTTTTTCTCTTTCTGACCTACGTCTCTCTGTATGACAGTCTCTAGATCCATCCACGTCTCTACAAATGACCCAGTTTCATTCCTTTTTATGGCTGAGCAATATTCCATTTTATATATGTACCACATCTTTATCCATTCGTCTGTCTGTGGGCATTTAGCTTGCTTCCATTACCTGGCTATTGTAAATAGTGCTGCAATGAACATTGTGGTGCATGTGTCTTTTTGATTTATGGTTTTCTCTGGGTATATGCCCAGAAGTGGGATTGCTGGATCATATGGTAATTGTATTTTTAGTTTTTTTAATGAACCTCCATACTGTTCTCCATAGTGACTGTATCAATTGACATTCCCACCAATAGTGGAAGAGGGATCCATTTGTCCACACCCTCCGCAGCATTTGTAGTTTGTAGATTTTCTGATGATGCCCATTCTAACAGGTGTGAGGTGATACCTCATTGAAGTTTTGATTTGCATTTCTCTAATAATTAGTGATGTTGAGCAGCTTTTCATGTGCATCTTGGCCATCTCTGAGTCTCCTTTGAAGAAATGTCTATTTAGATATTCTACCCATTTTTGAAGTGGGTTGTTTTTTTTTTTTTAATATTAAGCTGCATGAGCTGTTTATGTATACTGGAGATTAAACCTTTGTCCATTGATTCGTTTTCACATATTTTCTCCCATTCTGAGGGTTGCCTTTTTCCATTCCCATTTTTTAACAAAAAGAAAGAAAGAAAGAAAAAGAAGCAGAACACAAATGTCCGTAAAATATGCCTCTTGAAACTGTCGTTTTGAAACATGGAGGTCTTTTGAATTTTTTGGTCAGTATACGACCCCAGGATTTCTTTTCAGGGCAGGTCTCATTTACAGGCCTGCAATGATTTTGAATATCAACTGACCATTAGCGCTGGGATTCAAGCTGCTGTTGTGTGAAACGGCCACAAGGTGGCAGCAGTTCCCCTTTACCGAATCTGGTGACTAGGGCAACAGAGCCTCAATGGAAGTCGTGTTCTAGGTTGTAAGTTAGAATGGAATGTGCCAGGAAAAAGACCCTTAAGTTTGTCTCACTATTTCTGGTTCGTTTTTTTTCATTTAATTTTTATTTTTTATCACAGCAAGTTTGATTACAATGTTTGGCTTGTTGTAGGTGTGCAAGATGTGGTTCTTTTACACATATACATATGTCTGTTCTTCCTGGGATCCTTTTCCCATGTATGTTAGGACAGAATGTTGAGTAGTCTTCTCTTGGTATTCCGTAGGTGTTTGGTGATTATCTCTTTCACCTGTGTTTGTATCTGTCTGTTAACCCCAATATCCTAATGTATCCAATCCTCACACCTTTCCATTGGTGAACCATAAGTTTGTTTAATGAATCTGTGATTGCCCTTCTCTGTGGAAATATCTTCACTAGTATCAATTCTTAGGTAACACCTATAAGTGATATCATACGATATGTGTCTTTCTCTTTCTGACTTACTACAAGTCACGTGATTACCTCTAGACTCCTCTACGGTGCTGCAAATGGCATTGTGTCCTTTTTTTCCTTGGCTAATATTCTGTCTGCACATGTACCAGTTCTTCTTTGTCCACTCATCTGTTGATGGACTTTTTGGTTGCTCCCATGTCATGGCTATGGTAATGCTGCGGCAATGCACATTTGCCTGCCTGTGTCTTTCCAATTCTGGCTTCTTAGGTTATAGGCCCAGGAGTTCGCCTGCTGGATCATATGGTAGCAAAGTGTTTACCTTGTAGAGGCACCGCCATTCTCTTCTCATTAGTGGCTCTTACCAGGTTACGTCCCACTAAAAGTTGAGGTTATGCTCTTCTCCACAACACCTTCAGCGTTTATTCTTTGTAGTAGTTTTTTCTGAAGTTTATTCTGACTAGTGTGAGCTGATACCGCTTTGTGGTTGGATTGGCATGCGTCTCATAATACCTTGAAATTGAGCTTTCTGGCATGTCCTTTGTTCCTTCAAACTGTGAGTACAGCTTACCTCTTCAAATTGTTTTCGGGAAGTATGTGTGACATTTAGAAATATTTTGGCCATTCCCTCCCTCAAGACATTATGAGGGCAGGTTTCACTCACAGCCCTCCAGTACTGGTGCCTATGAAGTGACCCTTAGCACAGGTTTTAAAGCTGCTGTTGCAGGTAACGGCCAGAGGGCGGCAGCATTTCTGCTTTTCCCAATCTGTTAACTAGGGAAACAGACCCTCCTGGCAGTGGTGTTCCTCGGTTATATATTAGAGTGGAATGTGCCCCAAAAAGCTGATGTCTCCTTACTTCTGTTTGTTGTAGAAATTGAATTTATATATATTTTTTTATTGGAGTCATATCCCATTGTGTTCATGGACCACTTCTTCTTTGAGCATTCCTCTGTTGATGGACATTTTCGTAGCTTCCAAGTGTGGGCTGTGGTCAATATTGCTGGAGTGCAGGATTGCCAGCATGTGTCTTTTTTTGTGGTACATGGGCCTCTCACTGCCGTGGGCCCTCCCATTGCAGAGCACAGGCTCCGGACGTGCAGGCCCAGCAGCCATAGCTCACGGGAACAGCCGCTCCGCGGCATGTGGGATCTCCCCAAATCGGGGCATGAATCCATGTCCCCTGCACTGGCAGGCGGACTCTCATCCACTGCGCCACCTGTGAATCCCAGCCTGTCTTTTTGAGTCTCATCCCCTCAGGTGACAGGCCCAGCAGTGGGTATGCTTGATTGAATGGTAGCTCAGTATTTATCTTTACAAGGCACGTCATTTTTGTTTTCATGACTGGCTCTTACCATGTCCCACGTTGAAGCAAGGGTAGGCATTTCTCCAAAACCCCTTCAGCATTTATTGTTTGCAGAATTTTTGCTGATGGCCATTCTGACTGCTGTGAGCTGATAGGTTTTTGTAATTTGGATCTGCATATCTTTAATTATTCCTAATGTTTAGCATTTTCCCATGCCTTTTAAAATTTCTGGCAGAGAAAAACAGAAAAAAACGGAGAGTACAATTAAACTCTTGAAATTGTCTTCTTGGATGGTTGCCCTCTTTTGAATTTTTTGGTAAATTTTCGACCCCATGTTTGTTTTTGAGGGCAGGTGTTATTCACAGGCCTGCAAGGAGTGTGAACATTTAGTGACCACTAGCAGTGGGTTTAAAGCTGCTGTTGTGGGAAATGGCCACAAGGCGGCCGCGTTTCTCCATTCCCAAGTCTGGTTCCTAGGGCAGCAGAGCCTTTCTGGGACCAATGGAATACAGAAGAAGGCATCATTGAAGTCTAACACAGAATACCATGTCCTGGTGGATGGTAGAATGACCAGTAGGGTCTAGAAATTAGGAACTACTGGATGTATATCCTCGGTGGCTTCACTGACTGTCCTAACATCCTTTACCAGGTCCCCAGCAGCCCACGGGGCTCTCGTGGTCAGGCCCCTCCCAGGATATGGGGCTCACCTGAGCAGGGCCCCAGCAGCCAACGGGGTTCTCATGTTCAGGCCACTCCCAGGGTATGGAGCTCACCTGTGAAACTACCCAGCAGCCCACGAGGCTCTCGTGCTTAGGCACCTCCCATGATACAGAGCTGCCCTGGGCAGGTACCATGGCAGGGCTGGGCACACAGGAACCGTGCACATAGCCCTCATTGCAGAGCACCCCAGAACGCCTGTCACGCAGAGCTGACACAGAGCACCTCAGAGCAGGACTTGAACTAACAAACAGCAGCTCCGACAGGTCTCTGACCCTGGGCATCACTCTGTGCAGCCTCCCTCTGCCTGGTCTTCCAGAGACTTCCACTGCAGCCGGGGCACCAGGCCTTTGTCTCCAACCATCACCCCTCCTCCCCCTGACTCCTGGGTTCCTCTCATTAGGATTAGGCCTTCTTGAAATTGTCTCCCACTCATGGGCCAGATAAAATGATGAGAAAACAAGCCGGAGATGCAGCCCCTTGTCTATCCTGACTCTCTGGGTCCCACACCTGTTCCTTGGAACTGGCCGTTTCAGCGAGGTCCATTTTCTGCAATGGGAGCCACTGAGGGGTGAGGATTGGCTGACCGGAGCAGCCTGTCCCTGCCGGCCAGCCCTCCCCAGGTGTGCCTGGGTTGAGGTCAATATAAACACCGCTCCAGGGAGCAACAGCCCCTGCAGCTGTGCCTGACGCCATATTCTCTGCCCCGTCAGCAGTCTCGGGGCTGTGCCGGTGGGAGGGAGTGAGGGGGCACGGTTTTGTGGGTGGCCCGGTGTGAGAGGAGCTCTGCTGGACTTTCTGCAGGAGTCTCCAGACTGCCACCTGCTAAAGAAGAGGATGGGTCACCCATACCTTCCGCTGGAATTTCTCCGCGGGCAGAGGTGAGGGAGGAAAAAAGCAGTGGGGGCCAAGACAGGACGGATATCTCAGGCAGGGAAATGGAAAGTTTTCAGAAGAGCGCCTGGGGCCAGGATCATCCTGGCAGGCCTGCAGGCACCAAGTCAGCCTGCGTGCTTTCACTGGTGTGGATCCACGGCCCTTCCTCTATGCTTTCAAGTCCTTGTACATATTCAGGTGTTTTACCTGGGAAGGGTGGGAACAGTTCAGCAGCAGCTGGCTGGGGGCTCAGCTCACGTTTACTCACAGACGCCTATGTACGGTCCCCCAGCTTTGCAATGAGGACGCTCCTTGCGGGGGGGCTGCTGGCTGCATGGGAGATAATTCGGCACCTCCGACCACCTTCAGAATTGTTTACCACTGGAGCAAGTGCCCTGATAGGGTTTTCCTCTGTATAACTACTGGGTTCTGTTTATTTTTTCTGTTTTTTTCAAGGTAGATTTTAGTCCTCATTTATGTATTTATAGATATAAGCATGGAAATCATTCATTCATATAAATACATCTGTGTGAAGGGAAGAACATTTTTCTGTTTTATTTTTAAATTTTATTTGTTTTTTAAAAATTTGAAATTTAAGGTTATTTATTTTTTTATACAGCAGGTTATTGTTAGTTATCTATTTTATACATATACATGTATACAAGTCAGTCCCAATCTCCCAACTCATCCCACCACCACCACCCCATGGCTTCCCCCCCTTGGTTTCCATACGTTTGTTCTCTAACCCTGTGTCTCTAATTCTGCCCTGCAAACCGGTTCATCTCTACCATTTTTCTAGCTTCCACATATATGCATTAATACGCAATATTTGTTTTTCTCTTTCTGACCTACGTCTCTCTGTATGACAGTCTCTAGATCCATCCACGTCTCTACAAATGACCCAGTTTCATTCCTTTTTATGGCTGAGCAATATTCCATTTTATATATGTACCACATCTTTATCCATTCGTCTGTCTGTGGGCATTTAGCTTGCTTCCATTACCTGGCTATTGTAAATAGTGCTGCAATGAACATTGTGGTGCATGTGTCTTTTTGATTTATGGTTTTCTCTGGGTATATGCCCAGAAGCGGGATTGCTGGATCATATGGTAATTGTATTTTTAGTTTTTTTAATGAACCTCCATACTGTTCTCCATAGTGACTGTATCAATTGACATTCCCACCAATAGTGGAAGAGGGATCCATGTGTCCACACCCTCCGCAGCATTTGTAGTTTGTAGATTTTCTGATGATGCCCATTCTAACAGGTGTGAGGTGATACCTCATTGAAGTTTTGATTTGCATTTCTCTAATAATTAGTGATGTTGAGCAGCTTTTCATGTGCATCTTGGCCATCTCTGAGTCTCCTTTGAAGAAATGTCTATTTAGATATTCTACCCATTTTTGAAGTGGGTTGTTTTTTTTTTTTAATATTAAGCTGCATGAGCTGTTTATGTATACTGGAGATTAAACCTTTGTCCATTGATTCGTTTTCACATATTTTCTCCCATTCTGAGGGTTGCCTTTTTCCATTCCCATTTTTTAACAACAAGAAAGAAAGAAAGAAAAAGAAGCAGAACACAAATGTCCGTAAAATATGCCTCTTGAAACTGTCGTTTTGAAACATGGAGGTCTTTTGAATTTTTTGGTCAGTATACGACCCCAGGATTTCTTTTCAGGGCAGGTCTCATTTACAGGCCTGCAATGATTTTGAATATCAACTGACCATTAGCGCTGGGATTCAAGCTGCTGTTGTGTGAAACGGCCACAAGGTGGCAGCAGTTCCCCTTTACCGAATCTGGTGACTAGGGCAACAGAGCCTCAATGGAAGTCGTGTTCTAGGTTGTAAGTTAGAATGGAATGTGCCAGGAAAAAGACCCTTAAGTTTGTCTCACTATTTCTGGTTCGTTTTTTTTCATTTAATTTTTATTTTTTATCACAGCAAGTTTGATTACAATGTTTGGCTTGTTGTAGGTGTGCAAGATGTGGTTCTTTTACACATATACATATGTCTGTTCTTCCTGGGATCCTTTTCCCATGTATGTTAGGACAGAATGTTGAGTAGTCTTCTCTTGGTATTCCGTAGGTGTTTGGTGATTATCTCTTTCACCTGTGTTTGTATCTGTCTGTTAACCCCAATATCCTAATGTATCCAATCCTCACACCTTTCCATTGGTGAACCATAAGTTTGTTTAATGAATCTGTGATTGCCCTTCTCTGTGGAAATATCTTCACTAGTATCAATTCTTAGGTAACACCTATAAGTGATATCATACGATATGTGTCTTTCTCTTTCTGACTTACTACAAGTCACGTGATTACCTCTAGACTCCTCTACGGTGCTGCAAATGGCATTGTGTCCTTTTTTTCCTTGGCTAATATTCTGTCTGGACATGTACCAGTTCTTCTTTGTCCACTCATCTGTTGATGGACTTTTTGGTTGCTCCCATGTCATGGCTATGGTAATGCTGCGGCAATGCACATTTGCCTGCCTGTGTCTTTCCAATTCTGGCTTCTTAGGTTATAGGCCCAGGAGTTCGCCTGCTGGATCATATGGTAGCAAAGTGTTTACCTTGTAGAGGCACCGCCATTCTCTTCTCATTAGTGGCTCTTACCAGGTTACGTCCCACTAAAAGTTGAGGTTATGCTCTTCTCCACAACACCTTCAGCGTTTATTCTTTGTAGTAGTTTTTTCTGAAGTTTATTCTGACTAGTGTGAGCTGATACCGCTTTGTGGTTGGATTGGCATGCGTCTCATAATACCTTGAAATTGAGCTTTCTGGCATGTCCTTCGTTCCTTCAAACTGTGAGTACAGCTTACCTCTTCAAATTGTTTTCGGGAAGTATGTGTGACATTTAGAAATATTTTGGCCATTCCCTCCCTCAAGACATTATGAGGGCAGGTTTCACTCACAGCCCTCCAGTACTGGTGCCTATGAAGTGACCCTTAGCACAGGTTTTAAAGCTGCTGTTGCAGGTAACGGCCAGAGGGCGGCAGCATTTCTGCTTTTCCCAATCTGTTAACTAGGGAAACAGACCCTCCTGGCAGTGGTGTTCCTCGGTTATATATTAGAGTGGAATGTGCCCCAAAAAGCTGATGTCTCCTTACTTCTGTTTGTTGTAGAAATTGAATTTATATATTTTTTTTTATTGGAGTCATATCCCATTGTGTTCATGGACCACTTCTTCTTTGAGCATTCCTCTGTTGATGGACATTTTCGTAGCTTCCAAGTGTGGGCTGTGGTCAATATTGCTGGAGTGCAGGATTGCCAGCATGTGTCTTTTTTTGTGGTACATGGGCCTCTCACTGCCGTGGGCCCTCCCATTGCAGAGCACAGGCTCCGGACGTGCAGGCCCAGCAGCCATAGCTCACGGGAACAGCCGCTCCGCGGCATGTGGGATCTCCCCAAATCGGGGCATGAATCCATGTCCCCTGCACTGGCAGGCGGACTCTCATCCACTGCGCCACCAGTGAATCCCAGCCTGTCTTTTTGAGTCTCATCCCCTCAGGTGACAGGCCCAGCAGTGGGTATGCTTGATTGAATGGTAGCTCAGTATTTATCTTTACAAGGCACGTCATTTTTGTTTTCATGACTGGCTCTTACCATGTCCCACGTTGAAGCAAGGGTAGGCATTTCTCCAAAACCCCTTCAGCATTTATTGTTTGCAGAATTTTTGCTGATGGCCATTCTGACTGCTGTGAGCTGATAGGTTTTTGTAATTTGGATCTGCATATCTTTAATTATTCCTAATGTTTAGCATTTTCCCATGCCTTTTAAAATTTCTGGCAGAGAAAAACAGAAAAAAACGGAGAGTACAATTAAACTCTTGAAATTGTCTTCTTGGATGGTTGCCCTCTTTTGAATTTTTTGGTCAATTTTCGACCCCATGTTTGTTTTTGAGGGCAGGTGTTATTCACAGGCCTGCAAGGAGTGTGAACATTTAGTGACCACTAGCAGTGGGTTTAAAGCTGCTGTTGTGGGAAATGGCCACAAGGCGGCCGCGTTTCTCCATTCCCAAGTCTGGTTCCTAGGGCAGCAGAGCCTTTCTGGGACCAATGGAATACAGAAGAAGGCATCATTGAAGTCTAACACAGAATACCATGTCCTGGTGGATGGTAGAATGACCAGTAGGGTCTAGGAATTAGGAACTACTGGATGTATATCCTCGGTGGCTTCACTGACTGTCCTAACATCCTTTACCAGGTCCCCAGCAGCCCACGGGGCTCTCGTGGTCAGGCCCCTCCCAGGATATGGGGCTCACCTGAGCAGGGCCCCAGCAGCCAACGGGGTTCTCATGTTCAGGCCACTCCCAGGGTATGGAGCTCACCTGTGAAACTACCCAGCAGCCCACGAGGCTCTCGTGCTTAGGCACCTCCCATGATACAGAGCTGCCCTGGGCAGGTACCATGGCAGGGCTGGGCACACAGGAACCGTGCACATAGCCCTCATTGCAGAGCACCCCAGAACGCCTGTCACGCAGAGCTGACACAGAGCACCTCAGAGCAGGACTTGAACTAACAAACAGCAGCTCCGACAGGTCTCTGACCCTGGGCATCACTCTGTGAAGCCTCCCTCTGCCTGGTCTTCCAGAGACTTCCACTGCAGCCGGGGCACCAGGCCTTTGTCTCCAACCATCACCCCTCCTCCCCCTGACTCCTGGGTTCCTCTCATTAGGATTAGGCCTTCTTGAAATTGTCTCCCACTCATGGGCCAGATAAAATGATGAGAAAACAAGCCGGAGATGCAGCCCCTTGTCTATCCTGACTCTCTGGGTCCCACACCTGTTCCTTGGAACTGGCCGTTTCAGCGAGGTCCATTTTCTGCAATGGGAGCCACTGAGGGGTGAGGATTGGCTGACCGGAGCAGCCTGTCCCTGCCGGCCAGCCCTCCCCAGGTGTGCCTGGGTTGAGGTCAATATAAACACCGCTCCAGGGAGCAACAGCCCCTGCAGCTGTGCCTGACGCCATATTCTCTGCCCCGTCAGCAGTCTCGGGGCTGTGCCGGTGGGAGGGAGTGAGGGGGCACGGTTTTGTGGGTGGCCCGGTGTGAGAGGAGCTCTGCTGGACTTTCTGCAGGAGTCTCCAGACTGCCACCTGCTAAAGAAGAGGATGGGTCACCCATACCTTCCGCTGGAATTTCTCCGCGGGCAGAGGTGAGGGAGGAAAAAAGCAGTGGGGGCCAAGACAGGACGGATATCTCAGGCAGGGAAATGGAAAGTTTTCAGAAGAGCGCCTGGGGCCAGGATCATCCTGGCAGGCCTGCAGGCACCAAGTCAGCCTGCGTGCTTTCACTGGTGTGGATCCACGGCCCTTCCTCTATGCTTTCAAGTCCTTGTACATATTCAGGTGTTTTACCTGGGAAGGGTGGGAACAGTTCAGCAGCAGCTGGCTGGGGGCTCAGCTCACGTTTACTCACAGACGCCTATGTACGGTCCCCCAGCTTTGCAATGAGGACGCTCCTTGCGGGGGGGCTGCTGGCTGCATGGGAGATAATTCGGCACCTCCGACCACCTTCAGAATTGTTTACCACTGGAGCAAGTGCCCTGATAGGGTTTTCCTCTGTATAACTAGTGGGTTCTGTTTATTTTTTCTGTTTTTTTCAAGGTAGATTTTAGTCCTCATTTATGTATTTATAGATATAAGCATGGAAATCATTCATTCATATAAATACATCTGTGTGAAGGGAAGAACATTTTTCTGTTTTATTTTTAAATTTTATTTGTTTTTTAAAAATTTGAAATTTAAGGTTATTTATTTTTTTATACAGCAGGTTATTGTTAGTTATCTATTTTATACATATACATGTATACAAGTCAGTCCCAATCTCCCAACTCATCCCACCACCACCACCCCATGGCTTCCCCCCCTTGGTTTCCATACGTTTGTTCTCTAACCCTGTGTCTCTAATTCTGCCCTGCAAACCGGTTCATCTCTACCATTTTTCTAGCTTCCACATATATGCATTAATACGCAATATTTGTTTTTCTCTTTCTGACCTACGTCTCTCTGTATGACAGTCTCTAGATCCATCCACGTCTCTACAAATGACCCAGTTTCATTCCTTTTTATGGCTGAGCAATATTCCATTTTATATATGTACCACATCTTTATCCATTCGTCTGTCTGTGGGCATTTAGCTTGCTTCCATTACCTGGCTATTGTAAATAGTGCTGCAATGAACATTGTGGTGCATGTGTCTTTTTGATTTATGGTTTTCTCTGGGTATATGCCCAGAAGTGGGATTGCTGGATCATATGGTAATTGTATTTTTAGTTTTTTTAATGAACCTCCATACTGTTCTCCATAGTGACTGTATCAATTGACATTCCCACCAATAGTGGAAGAGGGATCCATGTGTCCACACCCTCCGCAGCATTTGTAGTTTGTAGATTTTCTGATGATGCCCATTCTAACAGGTGTGAGGTGATACCTCATTGAAGTTTTGATTTGCATTTCTCTAATAATTAGTGATGTTGAGCAGCTTTTCATGTGCATCTTGGCCATCTCTGAGTCTCCTTTGAAGAAATGTCTATTTAGATATTCTACCCATTTTTGAAGTGGGTTGGTTTTTTTTTTTAATATTAAGCTGCATGAGCTGTTTATGTATACTGGAGATTAAACCTTTGTCCATTGATTCGTTTTCACATATTTTCTCCCATTCTGAGGGTTGCCTTTTTCCATTCCCATTTTTTAACAAAAAGAAAGAAAGAAAGAAAAAGAAGCAGAACACAAATGTCCGTAAAATATGCCTCTTGAAACTGTCGTTTTGAAACATGGAGGTCTTTTGAATTTTTTGGTCAGTGTACGACCCCAGGATTTCCTTTCAGGGAAGGCCTCATTTACAGGCCTGCAATGATTTTGAATATCAACTGACCATTAGCGCTGGGATTCAAGCTGCTGTTGTGTGAAACGGCCACAAGGTGGCAGCAGTTCCCCTTTACCGAATCTGGTGACTAGGGCAACAGAGCCTCAATGGAAGTCGTGTTCTAGGTTGTAAGTTAGAATGGAATGTGCCAGGAAAAAGACCCTTAAGTTTGTCTCACTATTTCTTGTTCGTTGTTTTTCATTTAATTTTTATTTTTTATCACAGCAAGTTTGATTACCATGTTTGGCTTGTTGTAGGTGTGCAAGATGTGGTTCTTTTACACATATACATATGTCTGTTCTTCCTGGGATCCTTTTCCCATGTATGTTAGGACAGAATGTTGAGTAGTCTTCTCTTGGTATTCCGTAGGTGTTTGGTGATTATCTCTTTCACCTGTGTTTGTATCTGTCTGTTAACCCCAATATCCTAATGTATCCAATCCTCACACCTTTCCATTGGTGAACCATAAGTTTGTTTAATGAATCTGTGATTGCCCTTCTCTGTGGAAATATCTTCACTAGTATCAATTCTTAGGTAACACCTATAAGTGATATCATACGATATGTGTCTTTCTCTTTCTGACTTACTACAAGTCACGTGATTACCTCTAGACTCCTCTACGGTGCTGCAAATGGCATTGTGTCCTTTTTTTCCTTGGCTAATATTCTGTCTGCACATGTACCAGTTCTTCTTTGTCCACTCATCTGTTGATGGACTTTTTGGTTGCTCCCATGTCATGGCTATGGTAATGCTGCGGCAATGCACATTTGCCTGCCTGTGTCTTTCCAATTCTGGCTTCTTAGGTTATAGGCCCAGGAGTTCGCCTGCTGGATCATATGGTAGCAAAGTGTTTACCTTGTAGAGGCACCGCCATTCTCTTCTCATTAGTGGCTCTTACCAGGTTACGTCCCACTAAAAGTTGAGGTTATGCTCTTCTCCACAACACCTTCAGCGTTTATTCTTTGTAGTAGTTTTTTCTGAAGTTTATTCTGACTAGTGTGAGCTGATACCGCTTTGTGGTTGGATTGGCATGCGTCTCATAATACCTTGAAATTGAGCTTTCTGGCATGTCCTTCGTTCCTTCAAACTGTGAGTACAGCTTACCTCTTCAAATTGTTTTCGGGAAGTATGTGTGACATTTAGAAATATTTTGGCCATTCCCTCCCTCAAGACATTATGAGGGCAGGTTTCACTCACAGCCCTCCAGTACTGGTGCCTATGAAGTGACCCTTAGCACAGGTTTTAAAGCTGCTGTTGCAGGTAACGGCCAGAGGGCGGCAGCATTTCTGCTTTTCCCAATCTGTTAACTAGGGAAACAGACCCTCCTGGCAGTGGTGTTCCTCGGTTATATATTAGAGTGGAATGTGCCCCAAAAAGCTGATGTCTCCTTACTTCTGTTTGTTGTAGAAATTGAATTTATATATTTTTTTTTATTGGAGTCATATCCCATTGTGTTCATGGACCACTTCTTCTTTGAGCATTCCTCTGTTGATGGACATTTTCGTAGCTTCCAAGTGTGGGCTGTGGTCAATATTGCTGGAGTGCAGGATTGCCAGCATGTGTCTTTTTTTGTGGTACATGGGCCTCTCACTGCCGTGGGCCCTCCCATTGCAGAGCACAGGCTCCGGACGTGCAGGCCCAGCAGCCATAGCTCACGGGAACAGCCGCTCCGCGGCATGTGGGATCTCCCCAAATCGGGGCATGAATCCATGTCCCCTGCACTGGCAGGCGGACTCTCATCCACTGCGCCACCAGTGAATCCCAGCCTGTCTTTTTGAGTCTCATCCCCTCAGGTGACAGGCCCAGCAGTGGGTATGCTTGATTGAATGGTAGCTCAGTATTTATCTTTACAAGGCACGTCATTTTTGTTTTCATGACTGGCTCTTACCATGTCCCACGTTGAAGCAAGGGTAGGCATTTCTCCAAAACCCCTTCAGCATTTATTGTTTGCAGAATTTTTGCTGATGGCCATTCTGACTGCTGTGAGCTGATAGGTTTTTGTAATTTGGATCTGCATATCTTTAATTATTCCTAATGTTTAGCATTTTCCCATGCCTTTTAAAATTTCTGGCAGAGAAAAACAGAAAAAAACGGAGAGTACAATTAAACTCTTGAAATTGTCTTCTTGGATGGTTGCCCTCTTTTGAATTTTTTGGTCAATTTTCGACCCCATGTTTGTTTTTGAGGGCAGGTGTTATTCACAGGCCTGCAAGGAGTGTGAACATTTAGTGACCACTAGCAGTGGGTTTAAAGCTGCTGTTGTGGGAAATGGCCACAAGGCGGCCGCGTTTCTCCATTCCCAAGTCTGGTTCCTAGGGCAGCAGAGCCTTTCTGGGACCAATGGAATACAGAAGAAGGCATCATTGAAGTCTAACACAGAATACCATGTCCTGGTGGATGGTAGAATGACCAGTAGGGTCTAGGAATTAGGAACTACTGGATGTATATCCTCGGTGGCTTCACTGACTGTCCTAACATCCTTTACCAGGTCCCCAGCAGCCCACGGGGCTCTCGTGGTCAGGCCCCTCCCAGGATATGGGGCTCACCTGAGCAGGGCCCCAGCAGCCAACGGGGTTCTCATGTTCAGGCCACTCCCAGGGTATGGAGCTCACCTGTGAAACTACCCAGCAGCCCACGAGGCTCTCGTGCTTAGGCACCTCCCATGATACAGAGCTGCCCTGGGCAGGTACCATGGCAGGGCTGGGCACACAGGAACCGTGCACATAGCCCTCATTGCAGAGCACCCCAGAACGCCTGTCACGCAGAGCTGACACAGAGCACCTCAGAGCAGGACTTGAACTAACAAACAGCAGCTCCGACAGGTCTCTGACCCTGGGCATCACTCTGTGCAGCCTCCCTCTGCCTGGTCTTCCAGAGACTTCCACTGCAGCCGGGGCACCAGGCCTTTGTCTCCAACCATCACCCCTCCTCCCCCTGACTCCTGGGTTCCTCTCATTAGGATTAGGCCTTCTTGAAATTGTCTCCCACTCATGGGCCAGATAAAATGATGAGAAAACAAGCCGGAGATGCAGCCCCTTGTCTATCCTGACTCTCTGGGTCCCACACCTGTTCCTTGGAACTGGCCGTTTCAGCGAGGTCCATTTTCTGCAATGGGAGCCACTGAGGGGTGAGGATTGGCTGACCGGAGCAGCCTGTCCCTGCCGGCCAGCCCTCCCCAGGTGTGCCTGGGTTGAGGTCAATATAAACACCGCTCCAGGGAGCAACAGCCCCTGCAGCTGTGCCTGACGCCATATTCTCTGCCCCGTCAGCAGTCTCGGGGCTGTGCCGGTGGGAGGGAGTGAGGGGGCACGGTTTTGTGGGTGGCCCGGTGTGAGAGGAGCTCTGCTGGACTTTCTGCAGGAGTCTCCAGACTGCCACCTGCTAAAGAAGAGGATGGGTCACCCATACCTTCCGCTGGAATTTCTCCGCGGGCAGAGGTGAGGGAGGAAAAAAGCAGTGGGGGCCAAGACAGGACGGATATCTCAGGCAGGGAAATGGAAAGTTTTCAGAAGAGCGCCTGGGGCCAGGATCATCCTGGCAGGCCTGCAGGCACCAAGTCAGCCTGCGTGCTTTCACTGGTGTGGATCCACGGCCCTTCCTCTATGCTTTCAAGTCCTTGTACATATTCAGGTGTTTTACCTGGGAAGGGTGGGAACAGTTCAGCAGCAGCTGGCTGGGGGCTCAGCTCACGTTTACTCACAGACGCCTATGTACGGTCCCCCAGCTTTGCAATGAGGACGCTCCTTGCGGGGGGGCTGCTGGCTGCATGGGAGATAATTCGGCACCTCCGACCACCTTCAGAATTGTTTACCACTGGAGCAAGTGCCCTGATAGGGTTTTCCTCTGTATAACTAGTGGGTTCTGTTTATTTTTTCTGTTTTTTTCAAGGTAGATTTTAGTCCTCATTTATGTATTTATAGATATAAGCATGGAAATCATTCATTCATATAAATACATCTGTGTGAAGGGAAGAACATTTTTCTGTTTTATTTTTAAATTTTATTTGTTTTTTAAAAATTTGAAATTTAAGGTTATTTATTTTTTTATACAGCAGGTTATTGTTAGTTATCTATTTTATACATATACATGTATACAAGTCAGTCCCAATCTCCCAACTCATCCCACCACCACCACCCCATGGCTTCCCCCCCTTGGTTTCCATACGTTTGTTCTCTAACCCTGTGTCTCTAATTCTGCCCTGCAAACCGGTTCATCTCTACCATTTTTCTAGCTTCCACATATATGCATTAATACGCAATATTTGTTTTTCTCTTTCTGACCTACGTCTCTCTGTATGACAGTCTCTAGATCCATCCACGTCTCTACAAATGACCCAGTTTCATTCCTTTTTATGGCTGAGCAATATTCCATTTTATATATGTACCACATCTTTATCCATTCGTCTGTCTGTGGGCATTTAGCTTGCTTCCATTACCTGGCTATTGTAAATAGTGCTGCAATGAACATTGTGGTGCATGTGTCTTTTTGATTTATGGTTTTCTCTGGGTATATGCCCAGAAGTGGGATTGCTGGATCATATGGTAATTGTATTTTTAGTTTTTTTAATGAACCTCCATACTGTTCTCCATAGTGACTGTATCAATTGACATTCCCACCAATAGTGGAAGAGGGATCCATGTGTCCACACCCTCCGCAGCATTTGTAGTTTGTAGATTTTCTGATGATGCCCATTCTAACAGGTGTGAGGTGATACCTCATTGAAGTTTTGATTTGCATTTCTCTAATAATTAGTGATGTTGAGCAGCTTTTCATGTGCATCTTGGCCATCTCTGAGTCTCCTTTGAAGAAATGTCTATTTAGATATTCTACCCATTTTTGAAGTGGGTTGGTTTTTTTTTTTAATATTAAGCTGCATGAGCTGTTTATGTATACTGGAGATTAAACCTTTGTCCATTGATTCGTTTTCACATATTTTCTCCCATTCTGAGGGTTGCCTTTTTCCATTCCCATTTTTTAACAAAAAGAAAGAAAGAAAGAAAAAGAAGCAGAACACAAATGTCCGTAAAATATGCCTCTTGAAACTGTCGTTTTGAAACATGGAGGTCTTTTGAATTTTTTGGTCAGTGTACGACCCCAGGATTTCCTTTCAGGGAAGGCCTCATTTACAGGCCTGCAATGATTTTGAATATCAACTGACCATTAGCGCTGGGATTCAAGCTGCTGTTGTGTGAAACGGCCACAAGGTGGCAGCAGTTCCCCTTTACCGAATCTGGTGACTAGGGCAACAGAGCCTCAATGGAAGTCGTGTTCTAGGTTGTAAGTTAGAATGGAATGTGCCAGGAAAAAGACCCTTAAGTTTGTCTCACTATTTCTTGTTCGTTGTTTTTCATTTAATTTTTATTTTTTATCACAGCAAGTTTGATTACCATGTTTGGCTTGTTGTAGGTGTGCAAGATGTGGTTCTTTTACACATATACATATGTCTGTTCTTCCTGGGATCCTTTTCCCATGTATGTTAGGACAGAATGTTGAGTAGTCTTCTCTTGGTATTCCGTAGGTGTTTGGTGATTATCTCTTTCACCTGTGTTTGTATCTGTCTGTTAACCCCAATATCCTAATGTATCCAATCCTCACACCTTTCCATTGGTGAACCATAAGTTTGTTTAATGAATCTGTGATTGCCCTTCTCTGTGGAAATATCTTCACTAGTATCAATTCTTAGGTAACACCTATAAGTGATATCATACGATATGTGTCTTTCTCTTTCTGACTTACTACAAGTCACGTGATTACCTCTAGACTCCTCTACGGTGCTGCAAATGGCATTGTGTCCTTTTTTTCCTTGGCTAATATTCTGTCTGCACATGTACCAGTTCTTCTTTGTCCACTCATCTGTTGATGGACTTTTTGGTTGCTCCCATGTCATGGCTATGGTAATGCTGCGGCAATGCACATTTGCCTGCCTGTGTCTTTCCAATTCTGGCTTCTTAGGTTATAGGCCCAGGAGTTCGCCTGCTGGATCATATGGTAGCAAAGTGTTTACCTTGTAGAGGCACCGCCATTCTCTTCTCATTAGTGGCTCTTACCAGGTTACGTCCCACTAAAAGTTGAGGTTATGCTCTTCTCCACAACACCTTCAGCGTTTATTCTTTGTAGTAGTTTTTTCTGAAGTTTATTCTGACTAGTGTGAGCTGATACCGCTTTGTGGTTGGATTGGCATGCGTCTCATAATACCTTGAAATTGAGCTTTCTGGCATGTCCTTCGTTCCTTCAAACTGTGAGTACAGCTTACCTCTTCAAATTGTTTTCGGGAAGTATGTGTGACATTTAGAAATATTTTGGCCATTCCCTCCCTCAAGACATTATGAGGGCAGGTTTCACTCACAGCCCTCCAGTACTGGTGCCTATGAAGTGACCCTTAGCACAGGTTTTAAAGCTGCTGTTGCAGGTAACGGCCAGAGGGCGGCAGCATTTCTGCTTTTCCCAATCTGTTAACTAGGGAAACAGACCCTCCTGGCAGTGGTGTTCCTCGGTTATATATTAGAGTGGAATGTGCCCCAAAAAGCTGATGTCTCCTTACTTCTGTTTGTTGTAGAAATTGAATTTATATATTTTTTTTTATTGGAGTCATATCCCATTGTGTTCATGGACCACTTCTTCTTTGAGCATTCCTCTGTTGATGGACATTTTCGTAGCTTCCAAGTGTGGGCTGTGGTCAATATTGCTGGAGTGCAGGATTGCCAGCATGTGTCTTTTTTTGTGGTACATGGGCCTCTCACTGCCGTGGGCCCTCCCATTGCAGAGCACAGGCTCCGGACGTGCAGGCCCAGCAGCCATAGCTCACGGGAACAGCCGCTCCGCGGCATGTGGGATCTCCCCAAATCGGGGCATGAATCCATGTCCCCTGCACTGGCAGGCGGACTCTCATCCACTGCGCCACCAGTGAATCCCAGCCTGTCTTTTTGAGTC
The DNA here is from genome assembly GCF_964165515.1 of Mesoplodon bidens. Lineage (NCBI taxonomy): Eukaryota > Metazoa > Chordata > Mammalia > Artiodactyla > Ziphiidae > Mesoplodon > Mesoplodon bidens. The sequence continues at coordinate 98,910 of NW_027671673.1, read as the reverse complement.
TCATCCCCTCAGGTGACAGGCCCAGCAGTGGGTATGCTTGATTGAATGGTAGCTCAGTATTTATCTTTACAAGGCACGTCATTTTTGTTTTCATGACTGGCTCTTACCATGTCCCACGTTGAAGCAAGGGTAGGCATTTCTCCAAAACCCCTTCAGCATTTATTGTTTGCAGAATTTTTGCTGATGGCCATTCTGACTGCTGTGAGCTGATAGGTTTTTGTAATTTGGATCTGCATATCTTTAATTATTCCTAATGTTTAGCATTTTCCCATGCCTTTTAAAATTTCTGGCAGAGAAAAACAGAAAAAAACGGAGAGTACAATTAAACTCTTGAAATTGTCTTCTTGGATGGTTGCCCTCTTTTGAATTTTTTGGTCAATTTTCGACCCCATGTTTGTTTTTGAGGGCAGGTGTTATTCACAGGCCTGCAAGGAGTGTGAACATTTAGTGACCACTAGCAGTGGGTTTAAAGCTGCTGTTGTGGGAAATGGCCACAAGGCGGCCGCGTTTCTCCATTCCCAAGTCTGGTTCCTAGGGCAGCAGAGCCTTTCTGGGACCAATGGAATACAGAAGAAGGCATCATTGAAGTCTAACACAGAATACCATGTCCTGGTGGATGGTAGAATGACCAGTAGGGTCTAGGAATTAGGAACTACTGGATGTATATCCTCGGTGGCTTCACTGACTGTCCTAACATCCTTTACCAGGTCCCCAGCAGCCCACGGGGCTCTCGTGGTCAGGCCCCTCCCAGGATATGGGGCTCACCTGAGCAGGGCCCCAGCAGCCAACGGGGTTCTCATGTTCAGGCCACTCCCAGGGTATGGAGCTCACCTGTGAAACTACCCAGCAGCCCACGAGGCTCTCGTGCTTAGGCACCTCCCATGATACAGAGCTGCCCTGGGCAGGTACCATGGCAGGGCTGGGCACACAGGAACCGTGCACATAGCCCTCATTGCAGAGCACCCCAGAACGCCTGTCACGCAGAGCTGACACAGAGCACCTCAGAGCAGGACTTGAACTAACAAACAGCAGCTCCGACAGGTCTCTGACCCTGGGCATCACTCTGTGCAGCCTCCCTCTGCCTGGTCTTCCAGAGACTTCCACTGCAGCCGGGGCACCAGGCCTTTGTCTCCAACCATCACCCCTCCTCCCCCTGACTCCTGGGTTCCTCTCATTAGGATTAGGCCTTCTTGAAATTGTCTCCCACTCATGGGCCAGATAAAATGATGAGAAAACAAGCCGGAGATGCAGCCCCTTGTCTATCCTGACTCTCTGGGTCCCACACCTGTTCCTTGGAACTGGCCGTTTCAGCGAGGTCCATTTTCTGCAATGGGAGCCACTGAGGGGTGAGGATTGGCTGACCGGAGCAGCCTGTCCCTGCCGGCCAGCCCTCCCCAGGTGTGCCTGGGTTGAGGTCAATATAAACACCGCTCCAGGGAGCAACAGCCCCTGCAGCTGTGCCTGACGCCATATTCTCTGCCCCGTCAGCAGTCTCGGGGCTGTGCCGGTGGGAGGGAGTGAGGGGGCACGGTTTTGTGGGTGGCCCGGTGTGAGAGGAGCTCTGCTGGACTTTCTGCAGGAGTCTCCAGACTGCCACCTGCTAAAGAAGAGGATGGGTCACCCATACCTTCCGCTGGAATTTCTCCGCGGGCAGAGGTGAGGGAGGAAAAAAGCAGTGGGGGCCAAGACAGGACGGATATCTCAGGCAGGGAAATGGAAAGTTTTCAGAAGAGCGCCTGGGGCCAGGATCATCCTGGCAGGCCTGCAGGCACCAAGTCAGCCTGCGTGCTTTCACTGGTGTGGATCCATGGCCCTTCCTCTATGCTTTCAAGTCCTTGTACATATTCAGGTGTTTTACCTGGGAAGGGTGGGAACAGTTCAGCAGCAGCTGGCTGGGGGCTCAGCTCACGTTTACTCACAGACGCCTATGTACGGTCCCCCAGCTTTGCAATGAGGACGCTCCTTGCGGGGGGGCTGCTGGCTGCATGGGAGATAATTCGGCACCTCCGACCACCTTCAGAATTGTTTACCACTGGAGCAAGTGCCCTGATAGGGTTTTCCTCTGTATAACTACTGGGTTCTGTTTATTTTTTCTGTTTTTTTCAAGGTAGATTTTAGTCCTCATTTATGTATTTATAGATATAAGCATGGAAATCATTCATTCATATAAATACATCTGTGTGAAGGGAAGAACATTTTTCTGTTTTATTTTTAAATTTTATTTGTTTTTTAAATATTTGAAATTTAAGGTTATTTATTTTTTTATACAGCAGGTTATTGTTAGTTATCTATTTTATACATATACATGTATACAAGTCAGTCCCAATCTCCCAACTCATCCCACCACCACCACCCCATGGCTTCCCCCCCTTGGTTTCCATACGTTTGTTCTCTAACCCTGTGTCTCTAATTCTGCCCTGCAAACCGGTTCATCTCTACCATTTTTCTAGCTTCCACATATATGCATTAATACGCAATATTTGTTTTTCTCTTTCTGACCTACGTCTCTCTGTATGACAGTCTCTAGATCCATCCACGTCTCTACAAATGACCCAGTTTCATTCCTTTTTATGGCTGAGCAATATTCCATTTTATATATGTACCACATCTTTATCCATTCGTCTGTCTGTGGGCATTTAGCTTGCTTCCATTACCTGGCTATTGTAAATAGTGCTGCAATGAACATTGTGGTGCATGTGTCTTTTTGATTTATGGTTTTCTCTGGGTATATGCCCAGAAGCGGGATTGCTGGATCATATGGTAATTGTATTTTTAGTTTTTTTAATGAACCTCCATACTGTTCTCCATAGTGACTGTATCAATTGACATTCCCACCAATAGTGGAAGAGGGATCCATTTGTCCACACCCTCCGCAGCATTTGTAGTTTGTAGATTTTCTGATGATGCCCATTCTAACAGGTGTGAGGTGATACCTCATTGAAGTTTTGATTTGCATTTCTCTAATAATTAGTGATGTTGAGCAGCTTTTCATGTGCATCTTGGCCATCTCTGAGTCTCCTTTGAAGAAATGTCTATTTAGATATTCTACCCATTTTTGAAGTGGGTTGTTTTTTTTTTTTTAATATTAAGCTGCATGAGCTGTTTATGTATACTGGAGATTAAACCTTTGTCCATTGATTCGTTTTCACATATTTTCTCCCATTCTGAGGGTTGCCTTTTTCCATTCCCATTTTTTAACAAAAAGAAAGAAAGAAAGAAAAAGAAGCAGAACACAAATGTCCGTAAAATATGCCTCTTGAAACTGTCGTTTTGAAACATGGAGGTCTTTTGAATTTTTTGGTCAGTATACGACCCCAGGATTTCTTTTCAGGGCAGGTCTCATTTACAGGCCTGCAATGATTTTGAATATCAACTGACCATTAGCGCTGGGATTCAAGCTGCTGTTGTGTGAAACGGCCACAAGGTGGCAGCAGTTCCCCTTTACCGAATCTGGTGACTAGGGCAACAGAGCCTCAATGGAAGTCGTGTTCTAGGTTGTAAGTTAGAATGGAATGTGCCAGGAAAAAGACCCTTAAGTTTGTCTCACTATTTCTGGTTCGTTTTTTTTCATTTAATTTTTATTTTTTATCACAGCAAGTTTGATTACAATGTTTGGCTTGTTGTAGGTGTGCAAGATGTGGTTCTTTTACACATATACATATGTCTGTTCTTCCTGGGATCCTTTTCCCATGTATGTTAGGACAGAATGTTGAGTAGTCTTCTCTTGGTATTCCGTAGGTGTTTGGTGATTATCTCTTTCACCTGTGTTTGTATCTGTCTGTTAACCCCAATATCCTAATGTATCCAATCCTCACACCTTTCCATTGGTGAACCATAAGTTTGTTTAATGAATCTGTGATTGCCCTTCTCTGTGGAAATATCTTCACTAGTATCAATTCTTAGGTAACACCTATAAGTGATATCATACGATATGTGTCTTTCTCTTTCTGACTTACTACAAGTCACGTGATTACCTCTAGACTCCTCTACGGTGCTGCAAATGGCATTGTGTCCTTTTTTTCCTTGGCTAATATTCTGTCTGGACATGTACCAGTTCTTCTTTGTCCACTCATCTGTTGATGGACTTTTTGGTTGCTCCCATGTCATGGCTATGGTAATGCTGCGGCAATGCACATTTGCCTGCCTGTGTCTTTCCAATTCTGGCTTCTTAGGTTATAGGCCCAGGAGTTCGCCTGCTGGATCATATGGTAGCAAAGTGTTTACCTTGTAGAGGCACCGCCATTCTCTTCTCATTAGTGGCTCTTACCAGGTTACGTCCCACTAAAAGTTGAGGTTATGCTCTTCTCCACAACACCTTCAGCGTTTATTCTTTGTAGTAGTTTTTTCTGAAGTTTATTCTGACTAGTGTGAGCTGATACCGCTTTGTGGTTGGATTGGCATGCGTCTCATAATACCTTGAAATTGAGCTTTCTGGCATGTCCTTCGTTCCTTCAAACTGTGAGTACAGCTTACCTCTTCAAATTGTTTTCGGGAAGTATGTGTGACATTTAGAAATATTTTGGCCATTCCCTCCCTCAAGACATTATGAGGGCAGGTTTCACTCACAGCCCTCCAGTACTGGTGCCTATGAAGTGACCCTTAGCACAGGTTTTAAAGCTGCTGTTGCAGGTAACGGCCAGAGGGCGGCAGCATTTCTGCTTTTCCCAATCTGTTAACTAGGGAAACAGACCCTCCTGGCAGTGGTGTTCCTCGGTTATATATTAGAGTGGAATGTGCCCCAAAAAGCTGATGTCTCCTTACTTCTGTTTGTTGTAGAAATTGAATTTATATATTTTTTTTTATTGGAGTCATATCCCATTGTGTTCATGGACCACTTCTTCTTTGAGCATTCCTCTGTTGATGGACATTTTCGTAGCTTCCAAGTGTGGGCTGTGGTCAATATTGCTGGAGTGCAGGATTGCCAGCATGTGTCTTTTTTTGTGGTACATGGGCCTCTCACTGCCGTGGGCCCTCCCATTGCAGAGCACAGGCTCCGGACGTGCAGGCCCAGCAGCCATAGCTCACGGGAACAGCCGCTCCGCGGCATGTGGGATCTCCCCAAATCGGGGCATGAATCCATGTCCCCTGCACTGGCAGGCGGACTCTCATCCACTGCGCCACCAGTGAATCCCAGCCTGTCTTTTTGAGTCTCATCCCCTCAGGTGACAGGCCCAGCAGTGGGTATGCTTGATTGAATGGTAGCTCAGTATTTATCTTTACAAGGCACGTCATTTTTGTTTTCATGACTGGCTCTTACCATGTCCCACGTTGAAGCAAGGGTAGGCATTTCTCCAAAACCCCTTCAGCATTTATTGTTTGCAGAATTTTTGCTGATGGCCATTCTGACTGCTGTGAGCTGATAGGTTTTTGTAATTTGGATCTGCATATCTTTAATTATTCCTAATGTTTAGCATTTTCCCATGCCTTTTAAAATTTCTGGCAGAGAAAAACAGAAAAAAACGGAGAGTACAATTAAACTCTTGAAATTGTCTTCTTGGATGGTTGCCCTCTTTTGAATTTTTTGGTAAATTTTCGACCCCATGTTTGTTTTTGAGGGCAGGTGTTATTCACAGGCCTGCAAGGAGTGTGAACATTTAGTGACCACTAGCAGTGGGTTTAAAGCTGCTGTTGTGGGAAATGGCCACAAGGCGGCCGCGTTTCTCCATTCCCAAGTCTGGTTCCTAGGGCAGCAGAGCCTTTCTGGGACCAATGGAATACAGAAGAAGGCATCATTGAAGTCTAACACAGAATACCATGTCCTGGTGGATGGTAGAATGACCAGTAGGGTCTAGGAATTAGGAACTACTGGATGTATATCCTCGGTGGCTTCACTGACTGTCCTAACATCCTTTACCAGGTCCCCAGCAGCCCACGGGGCTCTCGTGGTCAGGCCCCTCCCAGGATATGGGGCTCACCTGAGCAGGGCCCCAGCAGCCAACGGGGTTCTCATGTTCAGGCCACTCCCAGGGTATGGAGCTCACCTGTGAAACTACCCAGCAGCCCACGAGGCTCTCGTGCTTAGGCACCTCCCATGATACAGAGCTGCCCTGGGCAGGTACCATGGCAGGGCTGGGCACACAGGAACCGTGCACATAGCCCTCATTGCAGAGCACCCCAGAACGCCTGTCACGCAGAGCTGACACAGAGCACCTCAGAGCAGGACTTGAACTAACAAACAGCAGCTCCGACAGGTCTCTGACCCTGGGCATCACTCTGTGCAGCCTCCCTCTGCCTGGTCTTCCAGAGACTTCCACTGCAGCCGGGGCACCAGGCCTTTGTCTCCAACCATCACCCCTCCTCCCCCTGACTCCTGGGTTCCTCTCATTAGGATTAGGCCTTCTTGAAATTGTCTCCCACTCATGGGCCAGATAAAATGATGAGAAAACAAGCCGGAGATGCAGCCCCTTGTCTATCCTGACTCTCTGGGTCCCACACCTGTTCCTTGGAACTGGCCGTTTCAGCGAGGTCCATTTTCTGCAATGGGAGCCACTGAGGGGTGAGGATTGGCTGACCGGAGCAGCCTGTCCCTGCCGGCCAGCCCTCCCCAGGTGTGCCTGGGTTGAGGTCAATATAAACACCGCTCCAGGGAGCAACAGCCCCTGCAGCTGTGCCTGACGCCATATTCTCTGCCCCGTCAGCAGTCTCGGGGCTGTGCCGGTGGGAGGGAGTGAGGGGGCACGGTTTTGTGGGTGGCCCGGTGTGAGAGGAGCTCTGCTGGACTTTCTGCAGGAGTCTCCAGACTGCCACCTGCTAAAGAAGAGGATGGGTCACCCATACCTTCCGCTGGAATTTCTCCGCGGGCAGAGGTGAGGGAGGAAAAAAGCAGTGGGGGCCAAGACAGCACGGATATCTCAGGCAGGGAAATGGAAAGTTTTCAGAAGAGCGCCTGGGGCCAGGATCATCCTGGCAGGCCTGCAGGCACCAAGTCAGCCTGCGTGCTTTCACTGGTGTGGATCCACGGCCCTTCCTCTATGCTTTCAAGTCCTTGTACATATTCAGGTGTTTTACCTGGGAAGGGTGGGAACAGTTCAGCAGCAGCTGGCTGGGGGCTCAGCTCACGTTTACTCACAGACGCCTATGTACGGTCCCCCAGCTTTGCAATGAGGACGCTCCTTGCGGGGGGGCTGCTGGCTGCATGGGAGATAATTCGGCACCTCCGACCACCTTCAGAATTGTTTACCACTGGAGCAAGTGCCCTGATAGGGTTTTCCTCTGTATAACTAGTGGGTTCTGTTTATTTTTTCTGTTTTTTTCAAGGTAGATTTTAGTCCTCATTTATGTATTTATAGATATAAGCATGGAAATCATTCATTCATATAAATACATCTGTGTGAAGGGAAGAACATTTTTCTGTTTTATTTTTAAATTTTATTTGTTTTTTAAAAATTTGAAATTTAAGGTTATTTATTTTTTTATACAGCAGGTTATTGTTAGTTATCTATTTTATACATATACATGTATACAAGTCAGTCCCAATCTCCCAACTCATCCCACCACCACCACCCCATGGCTTCCCCCCCTTGGTTTCCATACGTTTGTTCTCTAACCCTGTGTCTCTAATTCTGCCCTGCAAACCGGTTCATCTCTACCATTTTTCTAGCTTCCACATATATGCATTAATACGCAATATTTGTTTTTCTCTTTCTGACCTACGTCTCTCTGTATGACAGTCTCTAGATCCATCCACGTCTCTACAAATGACCCAGTTTCATTCCTTTTTATGGCTGAGCAATATTCCATTTTATATATGTACCACATCTTTATCCATTCGTCTGTCTGTGGGCATTTAGCTTGCTTCCATTACCTGGCTATTGTAAATAGTGCTGCAATGAACATTGTGGTGCATGTGTCTTTTTGATTTATGGTTTTCTCTGGGTATATGCCCAGAAGCGGGATTGCTGGATCATATGGTAATTGTATTTTTAGTTTTTTTAATGAACCTCCATACTGTTCTCCATAGTGACTGTATCAATTGACATTCCCACCAATAGTGGAAGAGGGATCCATTTGTCCACACCCTCCGCAGCATTTGTAGTTTGTAGATTTTCTGATGATGCCCATTCTAACAGGTGTGAGGTGATACCTCATTGAAGTTTTGATTTGCATTTCTCTAATAATTAGTGATGTTGAGCAGCTTTTCATGTGCATCTTGGCCATCTCTGAGTCTCCTTTGAAGAAATGTCTATTTAGATATTCTACCCATTTTTGAAGTGGGTTGTTTTTTTTTTTTTAATATTAAGCTGCATGAGCTGTTTATGTATACTGGAGATTAAACCTTTGTCCATTGATTCGTTTTCACATATTTTCTCCCATTCTGAGGGTTGCCTTTTTCCATTCCCATTTTTTAACAAAAAGAAAGAAAGAAAGAAAAAGAAGCAGAACACAAATGTCCGTAAAATATGCCTCTTGAAACTGTCGTTTTGAAACATGGAGGTCTTTTGAATTTTTTGGTCAGTATACGACCCCAGGATTTCTTTTCAGGGCAGGTCTCATTTACAGGCCTGCAATGATTTTGAATATCAACTGACCATTAGCGCTGGGATTCAAGCTGCTGTTGTGTGAAACGGCCACAAGGTGGCAGCAGTTCCCCTTTACCGAATCTGGTGACTAGGGCAACAGAGCCTCAATGGAAGTCGTGTTCTAGGTTGTAAGTTAGAATGGAATGTGCCAGGAAAAAGACCCTTAAGTTTGTCTCACTATTTCTGGTTCGTTTTTTTTCATTTAATTTTTATTTTTTATCACAGCAAGTTTGATTACAATGTTTGGCTTGTTGTAGGTGTGCAAGATGTGGTTCTTTTACACATATACATATGTCTGTTCTTCCTGGGATCCTTTTCCCATGTATGTTAGGACAGAATGTTGAGTAGTCTTCTCTTGGTATTCCGTAGGTGTTTGGTGATTATCTCTTTCACCTGTGTTTGTATCTGTCTGTTAACCCCAATATCCTAATGTATCCAATCCTCACACCTTTCCATTGGTGAACCATAAGTTTGTTTAATGAATCTGTGATTGCCCTTCTCTGTGGAAATATCTTCACTAGTATCAATTCTTAGGTAACACCTATAAGTGATATCATACGATATGTGTCTTTCTCTTTCTGACTTACTACAAGTCACGTGATTACCTCTAGACTCCTCTACGGTGCTGCAAATGGCATTGTGTCCTTTTTTTCCTTGGCTAATATTCTGTCTGGACATGTACCAGTTCTTCTTTGTCCACTCATCTGTTGATGGACTTTTTGGTTGCTCCCATGTCATGGCTATGGTAATGCTGCGGCAATGCACATTTGCCTGCCTGTGTCTTTCCAATTCTGGCTTCTTAGGTTATAGGCCCAGGAGTTCGCCTGCTGGATCATATGGTAGCAAAGTGTTTACCTTGTAGAGGCACCGCCATTCTCTTCTCATTAGTGGCTCTTACCAGGTTACGTCCCACTAAAAGTTGAGGTTATGCTCTTCTCCACAACACCTTCAGCGTTTATTCTTTGTAGTAGTTTTTTCTGAAGTTTATTCTGACTAGTGTGAGCTGATACCGCTTTGTGGTTGGATTGGCATGCGTCTCATAATACCTTGAAATTGAGCTTTCTGGCATGTCCTTCGTTCCTTCAAACTGTGAGTACAGCTTACCTCTTCAAATTGTTTTCGGGAAGTATGTGTGACATTTAGAAATATTTTGGCCATTCCCTCCCTCAAGACATTATGAGGGCAGGTTTCACTCACAGCCCTCCAGTACTGGTGCCTATGAAGTGACCCTTAGCACAGGTTTTAAAGCTGCTGTTGCAGGTAACGGCCAGAGGGCGGCAGCATTTCTGCTTTTCCCAATCTGTTAACTAGGGAAACAGACCCTCCTGGCAGTGGTGTTCCTCGGTTATATATTAGAGTGGAATGTGCCCCAAAAAGCTGATGTCTCCTTACTTCTGTTTGTTGTAGAAATTGAATTTATATATTTTTTTTTATTGGAGTCATATCCCATTGTGTTCATGGACCACTTCTTCTTTGAGCATTCCTCTGTTGATGGACATTTTCGTAGCTTCCAAGTGTGGGCTGTGGTCAATATTGCTGGAGTGCAGGATTGCCAGCATGTGTCTTTTTTTGTGGTACATGGGCCTCTCACTGCCGTGGGCCCTCCCATTGCAGAGCACAGGCTCCGGACGTGCAGGCCCAGCAGCCATAGCTCACGGGAACAGCCGCTCCGCGGCATGTGGGATCTCCCCAAATCGGGGCATGAATCCATGTCCCCTGCACTGGCAGGCGGACTCTCATCCACTGCGCCACCAGTGAATCCCAGCCTGTCTTTTTGAGTCTCATCCCCTCAGGTGACAGGCCCAGCAGTGGGTATGCTTGATTGAATGGTAGCTCAGTATTTATCTTTACAAGGCACGTCATTTTTGTTTTCATGACTGGCTCTTACCATGTCCCACGTTGAAGCAAGGGTAGGCATTTCTCCAAAACCCCTTCAGCATTTATTGTTTGCAGAATTTTTGCTGATGGCCATTCTGACTGCTGTGAGCTGATAGGTTTTTGTAATTTGGATCTGCATATCTTTAATTATTCCTAATGTTTAGCATTTTCCCATGCCTTTTAAAATTTCTGGCAGAGAAAAACAGAAAAAAACGGAGAGTACAATTAAACTCTTGAAATTGTCTTCTTGGATGGTTGCCCTCTTTTGAATTTTTTGGTCAATTTTCGACCCCATGTTTGTTTTTGAGGGCAGGTGTTATTCACAGGCCTGCAAGGAGTGTGAACATTTAGTGACCACTAGCAGTGGGTTTAAAGCTGCTGTTGTGGGAAATGGCCACAAGGCGGCCGCGTTTCTCCATTCCCAAGTCTGGTTCCTAGGGCAGCAGAGCCTTTCTGGGACCAATGGAATACAGAAGAAGGCATCATTGAAGTCTAACACAGAATACCATGTCCTGGTGGATGGTAGAATGACCAGTAGGGTCTAGGAATTAGGAACTACTGGATGTATATCCTCGGTGGCTTCACTGACTGTCCTAACATCCTTTACCAGGTCCCCAGCAGCCCACGGGGCTCTCGTGGTCAGGCCCCTCCCAGGATATGGGGCTCACCTGAGCAGGGCCCCAGCAGCCAACGGGGTTCTCATGTTCAGGCCACTCCCAGGGTATGGAGCTCACCTGTGAAACTACCCAGCAGCCCACGAGGCTCTCGTGCTTAGGCACCTCCCATGATACAGAGCTGCCCTGGGCAGGTACCATGGCAGGGCTGGGCACACAGGAACCGTGCACATAGCCCTCATTGCAGAGCACCCCAGAACGCCTGTCACGCAGAGCTGACACAGAGCACCTCAGAGCAGGACTTGAACTAACAAACAGCAGCTCCGACAGGTCTCTGACCCTGGGCATCACTCTGTGCAGCCTCCCTCTGCCTGGTCTTCCAGAGACTTCCACTGCAGCCGGGGCACCAGGCCTTTGTCTCCAACCATCACCCCTCCTCCCCCTGACTCCTGGGTTCCTCTCATTAGGATTAGGCCTTCTTGAAATTGTCTCCCACTCATGGGCCAGATAAAATGATGAGAAAACAAGCCGGAGATGCAGCCCCTTGTCTATCCTGACTCTCTGGGTCCCACACCTGTTCCTTGGAACTGGCCGTTTCAGCGAGGTCCATTTTCTGCAATGGGAGCCACTGAGGGGTGAGGATTGGCTGACCGGAGCAGCCTGTCCCTGCCGGCCAGCCCTCCCCAGGTGTGCCTGGGTTGAGGTCAATATAAACACCGCTCCAGGGAGCAACAGCCCCTGCAGCTGTGCCTGACGCCATATTCTCTGCCCCGTCAGCAGTCTCGGGGCTGTGCCGGTGGGAGGGAGTGAGGGGGCACGGTTTTGTGGGTGGCCCGGTGTGAGAGGAGCTCTGCTGGACTTTCTGCAGGAGTCTCCAGACTGCCACCTGCTAAAGAAGAGGATGGGTCACCCATACCTTCCGCTGGAATTTCTCCGCGGGCAGAGGTGAGGGAGGAAAAAAGCAGTGGGGGCCAAGACAGGACGGATATCTCAGGCAGGGAAATGGAAAGTTTTCAGAAGAGCGCCTGGGGCCAGGATCATCCTGGCAGGCCTGCAGGCACCAAGTCAGCCTGCGTGCTTTCACTGGTGTGGATCCACGGCCCTTCCTCTATGCTTTCAAGTCCTTGTACATATTCAGGTGTTTTACCTGGGAAGGGTGGGAACAGTTCAGCAGCAGCTGGCTGGGGGCTCAGCTCACGTTTACTCACAGACGCCTATGTACGGTCCCCCAGCTTTGCAATGAGGACGCTCCTTGCGGGGGGGCTGCTGGCTGCATGGGAGATAATTCGGCACCTCCGACCACCTTCAGAATTGTTTACCACTGGAGCAAGTGCCCTGATAGGGTTTTCCTCTGTATAACTAGTGGGTTCTGTTTATTTTTTCTGTTTTTTTCAAGGTAGATTTTAGTCCTCATTTATGTATTTATAGATATAAGCATGGAAATCATTCATTCATATAAATACATCTGTGTGAAGGGAAGAACATTTTTCTGTTTTATTTTTAAATTTTATTTGTTTTTTAAAAATTTCAAATTTAAGGTTATTTATTTTTTTATACAGCAGGTTATTGTTAGTTATCTATTTTATACATATACATGTATACAAGTCAGTCCCAATCTCCCAACTCATCCCACCACCACCACCCCATGGCTTCCCCCCCTTGGTTTCCATACGTTTGTTCTCTAACCCTGTGTCTCTAATTCTGCCCTGCAAACCGGTTCATCTCTACCATTTTTCTAGCTTCCACATATATGCATTAATACGCAATATTTGTTTTTCTCCTTCTGACCTACGTCTCTCTGTATGACAGTCTCTAGATCCATCCACGTCTCTACAAATGACCCAGTTTCATTCCTTTTTATGGCTGAGCAATATTCCATTTTATATATGTACCACATCTTTATCCATTCGTCTGTCTGTGGGCATTTAGCTTGCTTCCATTACCTGGCTATTGTAAATAGTGCTGCAATGAACATTGTGGTGCATGTGTCTTTTTGATTTATGGTTTTCTCTGGGTATATGCCCAGAAGTGGGATTGCTGGATCATATGGTAATTGTATTTTTAGTTTTTTTAATGAACCTCCATACTGTTCTCCATAGTGACTGTATCAATTGACATTCCCACCAATAGTGGAAGAGGGATCCATTTGTCCACACCCTCCGCAGCATTTGTAGTTTGTAGATTTTCTGATGATGCCCATTCTAACAGGTGTGAGGTGATACCTCATTGAAGTTTTGATTTGCATTTCTCTAATAATTAGTGATGTTGAGCAGCTTTTCATGTGCATCTTGGCCATCTCTGAGTCTCCTTTGAAGAAATGTCTATTTAGATATTCTACCCATTTTTGAAGTGGGTTGTTTTTTTTTTTTTAATATTAAGCTGCATGAGCTGTTTATGTATACTGGAGATTAAACCTTTGTCCATTGATTCGTTTTCACATATTTTCTCCCATTCTGAGGGTTGCCTTTTTCCATTCCCATTTTTTAACAAAAAGAAAGAAAGAAAGAAAAAGAAGCAGAACACAAATGTCCGTAAAATATGCCTCTTGAAACTGTCGTTTTGAAACATGGAGGTCTTTTGAATTTTTTGGTCAGTATACGACCCCAGGATTTCTTTTCAGGGCAGGTCTCATTTACAGGCCTGCAATGATTTTGAATATCAACTGACCATTAGCGCTGGGATTCAAGCTGCTGTTGTGTGAAACGGCCACAAGGTGGCAGCAGTTCCCCTTTACCGAATCTGGTGACTAGGGCAACAGAGCCTCAATGGAAGTCGTGTTCTAGGTTGTAAGTTAGAATGGAATGTGCCAGGAAAAAGACCCTTAAGTTTGTCTCACTATTTCTGGTTCGTTTTTTTTCATTTAATTTTTATTTTTTATCACAGCAAGTTTGATTACAATGTTTGGCTTGTTGTAGGTGTGCAAGATGTGGTTCTTTTACACATATACATATGTCTGTTCTTCCTGGGATCCTTTTCCCATGTATGTTAGGACAGAATGTTGAGTAGTCTTCTCTTGGTATTCCGTAGGTGTTTGGTGATTATCTCTTTCACCTGTGTTTGTATCTGTCTGTTAACCCCAATATCCTAATGTATCCAATCCTCACACCTTTCCATTGGTGAACCATAAGTTTGTTTAATGAATCTGTGATTGCCCTTCTCTGTGGAAATATCTTCACTAGTATCAATTCTTAGGTAACACCTATAAGTGATATCATACGATATGTGTCTTTCTCTTTCTGACTTACTACAAGTCACGTGATTACCTCTAGACTCCTCTACGGTGCTGCAAATGGCATTGTGTCCTTTTTTTCCTTGGCTAATATTCTGTCTGCACATGTACCAGTTCTTCTTTGTCCACTCATCTGTTGATGGACTTTTTGGTTGCTCCCATGTCATGGCTATGGTAATGCTGCGGCAATGCACATTTGCCTGCCTGTGTCTTTCCAATTCTGGCTTCTTAGGTTATAGGCCCAGGAGTTCGCCTGCTGGATCATATGGTAGCAAAGTGTTTACCTTGTAGAGGCACCGCCATTCTCTTCTCATTAGTGGCTCTTACCAGGTTACGTCCCACTAAAAGTTGAGGTTATGCTCTTCTCCACAACACCTTCAGCGTTTATTCTTTGTAGTAGTTTTTTCTGAAGTTTATTCTGACTAGTGTGAGCTGATACCGCTTTGTGGTTGGATTGGCATGCGTCTCATAATACCTTGAAATTGAGCTTTCTGGCATGTCCTTCGTTCCTTCAAACTGTGAGTACAGCTTACCTCTTCAAATTGTTTTCGGGAAGTATGTGTGACATTTAGAAATATTTTGGCCATTCCCTCCCTCAAGACATTATGAGGGCAGGTTTCACTCACAGCCCTCCAGTACTGGTGCCTATGAAGTGACCCTTAGCACAGGTTTTAAAGCTGCTGTTGCAGGTAACGGCCAGAGGGCGGCAGCATTTCTGCTTTTCCCAATCTGTTAACTAGGGAAACAGACCCTCCTGGCAGTGGTGTTCCTCGGTTATATATTAGAGTGGAATGTGCCCCAAAAAGCTGATGTCTCCTTACTTCTGTTTGTTGTAGAAATTGAATTTATATATTTTTTTTTATTGGAGTCATATCCCATTGTGTTCATGGACCACTTCTTCTTTGAGCATTCCTCTGTTGATGGACATTTTCGTAGCTTCCAAGTGTGGGCTGTGGTCAATATTGCTGGAGTGCAGGATTGCCAGCATGTGTCTTTTTTTGTGGTACATGGGCCTCTCACTGCCGTGGGCCCTCCCATTGCAGAGCACAGGCTCCGGACGTGCAGGCCCAGCAGCCATAGCTCACGGGAACAGCCGCTCCGCGGCATGTGGGATCTCCCCAAATCGGGGCATGAATCCATGTCCCCTGCACTGGCAGGCGGACTCTCATCCACTGCGCCACCAGTGAATCCCAGCCTGTCTTTTTGAGTCTCATCCCCTCAGGTGACAGGCCCAGCAGTGGGTATGCTTGATTGAATGGTAGCTCAGTATTTATCTTTACAAGGCACGTCATTTTTGTTTTCATGACTGGCTCTTACCATGTCCCACGTTGAAGCAAGGGTAGGCATTTCTCCAAAACCCCTTCAGCATTTATTGTTTGCAGAATTTTTGCTGATGGCCATTCTGACTGCTGTGAGCTGATAGGTTTTTGTAATTTGGATCTGCATATCTTTAATTATTCCTAATGTTTAGCATTTTCCCATGCCTTTTAAAATTTCTGGCAGAGAAAAACAGAAAAAAACGGAGAGTACAATTAAACTCTTGAAATTGTCTTCTTGGATGGTTGCCCTCTTTTGAATTTTTTGGTCAATTTTCGACCCCATGTTTGTTTTTGAGGGCAGGTGTTATTCACAGGCCTGCAAGGAGTGTGAACATTTAGTGACCACTAGCAGTGGGTTTAAAGCTGCTGTTGTGGGAAATGGCCACAAGGCGGCCGCGTTTCTCCATTCCCAAGTCTGGTTCCTAGGGCAGCAGAGCCTTTCTGGGACCAATGGAATACAGAAGAAGGCATCATTGAAGTCTAACACAGAATACCATGTCCTGGTGGATGGTAGAATGACCAGTAGGGTCTAGGAATTAGGAACTACTGGATGTATATCCTCGGTGGCTTCACTGACTGTCCTAACATCCTTTACCAGGTCCCCAGCAGCCCACGGGGCTCTCGTGGTCAGGCCCCTCCCAGGATATGGGGCTCACCTGAGCAGGGCCCCAGCAGCCAACGGGGTTCTCATGTTCAGGCCACTCCCAGGGTATGGAGCTCACCTGTGAAACTACCCAGCAGCCCACGAGGCTCTCGTGCTTAGGCACCTCCCATGATACAGAGCTGCCCTGGGCAGGTACCATGGCAGGGCTGGGCACACAGGAACCGTGCACATAGCCCTCATTGCAGAGCACCCCAGAACGCCTGTCACGCAGAGCTGACACAGAGCACCTCAGAGCAGGACTTGAACTAACAAACAGCAGCTCCGACAGGTCTCTGACCCTGGGCATCACTCTGTGCAGCCTCCCTCTGCCTGGTCTTCCAGAGACTTCCACTGCAGCCGGGGCACCAGGCCTTTGTCTCCAACCATCACCCCTCCTCCCCCTGACTCCTGGGTTCCTCTCATTAGGATTAGGCCTTCTTGAAATTGTCTCCCACTCATGGGCCAGATAAAATGATGAGAAAACAAGCCGGAGATGCAGCCCCTTGTCTATCCTGACTCTCTGGGTCCCACACCTGTTCCTTGGAACTGGCCGTTTCAGCGAGGTCCATTTTCTGCAATGGGAGCCACTGAGGGGTGAGGATTGGCTGACCGGAGCAGCCTGTCCCTGCCGGCCAGCCCTCCCCAGGTGTGCCTGGGTTGAGGTCAATATAAACACCGCTCCAGGGAGCAACAGCCCCTGCAGCTGTGCCTGACGCCATATTCTCTGCCCCGTCAGCAGTCTCGGGGCTGTGCCGGTGGGAGGGAGTGAGGGGGCACGGTTTTGTGGGTGGCCCGGTGTGAGAGGAGCTCTGCTGGACTTTCTGCAGGAGTCTCCAGACTGCCACCTGCTAAAGAAGAGGATGGGTCACCCATACCTTCCGCTGGAATTTCTCCGCGGGCAGAGGTGAGGGAGGAAAAAAGCAGTGGGGGCCAAGACAGGACGGATATCTCAGGCAGGGAAATGGAAAGTTTTCAGAAGAGCGCCTGGGGCCAGGATCATCCTGGCAGGCCTGCAGGCACCAAGTCAGCCTGCGTGCTTTCACTGGTGTGGATCCACGGCCCTTCCTCTATGCTTTCAAGTCCTTGTACATATTCAGGTGTTTTACCTGGGAAGGGTGGGAACAGTTCAGCAGCAGCTGGCTGGGGGCTCAGCTCACGTTTACTCACAGACGCCTATGTACGGTCCCCCAGCTTTGCAATGAGGACGCTCCTTGCGGGGGGGCTGCTGGCTGCATGGGAGATAATTCGGCACCTCCGACCACCTTCAGAATTGTTTACCACTGGAGCAAGTGCCCTGATAGGGTTTTCCTCTGTATAACTACTGGGTTCTGTTTATTTTTTCTGTTTTTTTCAAGGTAGATTTTAGTCCTCATTTATGTATTTATAGATATAAGCATGGAAATCATTCATTCATATAAATACATCTGTGTGAAGGGAAGAACATTTTTCTGTTTTATTTTTAAATTTTATTTGTTTTTTAAAAATTTGAAATTTAAGGTTATTTATTTTTTTATACAGCAGGTTATTGTTAGTTATCTATTTTATACATATACATGTATACAAGTCAGTCCCAATCTCCCAACTCATCCCACCACCACCACCCCATGGCTTCCCCCCCTTGGTTTCCATACGTTTGTTCTCTAACCCTGTGTCTCTAATTCTGCCCTGCAAACCGGTTCATCTCTACCATTTTTCTAGCTTCCACATATATGCATTAATACGCAATATTTGTTTTTCTCTTTCTGACCTACGTCTCTCTGTATGACAGTCTCTAGATCCATCCACGTCTCTACAAATGACCCAGTTTCATTCCTTTTTATGGCTGAGCAATATTCCATTTTATATATGTACCACATCTTTATCCATTCGTCTGTCTGTGGGCATTTAGCTTGCTTCCATTACCTGGCTATTGTAAATAGTGCTGCAATGAACATTGTGGTGCATGTGTCTTTTTGATTTATGGTTTTCTCTGGGTATATGCCCAGAAGCGGGATTGCTGGATCATATGGTAATTGTATTTTTAGTTTTTTTAATGAACCTCCATACTGTTCTCCATAGTGACTGTATCAATTGACATTCCCACCAATAGTGGAAGAGGGATCCATTTGTCCACACCCTCCGCAGCATTTGTAGTTTGTAGATTTTCTGATGATGCCCATTCTAACAGGTGTGAGGTGATACCTCATTGAAGTTTTGATTTGCATTTCTCTAATAATTAGTGATGTTGAGCAGCTTTTCATGTGCATCTTGGCCATCTCTGAGTCTCCTTTGAAGAAATGTCTATTTAGATATTCTACCCATTTTTGAAGTGGGTTGTTTTTTTTTTTTAATATTAAGCTGCATGAGCTGTTTATGTATACTGGAGATTAAACCTTTGTCCATTGATTCGTTTTCACATATTTTCTCCCATTCTGAGGGTTGCCTTTTTCCATTCCCATTTTTTAACAACAAGAAAGAAAGAAAGAAAAAGAAGCAGAACACAAATGTCCGTAAAATATGCCTCTTGAAACTGTCGTTTTGAAACATGGAGGTCTTTTGAATTTTTTGGTCAGTATACGACCCCAGGATTTCTTTTCAGGGCAGGTCTCATTTACAGGCCTGCAATGATTTTGAATATCAACTGACCATTAGCGCTGGGATTCAAGCTGCTGTTGTGTGAAACGGCCACAAGGTGGCAGCAGTTCCCCTTTACCGAATCTGGTGACTAGGGCAACAGAGCCTCAATGGAAGTCGTGTTCTAGGTTGCAAGTTAGAATGGAATGTGCCAGGAAAAAGACCCTTAAGTTTGTCTCACTATTTCTGGTTCGTTTTTTTTCATTTAATTTTTATTTTTTATCACAGCAAGTTTGATTACAATGTTTGGCTTGTTGTAGGTGTGCAAGATGTGGTTCTTTTACACATATACATATGTCTGTTCTTCCTGGGATCCTTTTCCCATGTATGTTAGGACAGAATGTTGAGTAGTCTTCTCTTGGTATTCCGTAGGTGTTTGGTGATTATCTCTTTCACCTGTGTTTGTATCTGTCTGTTAACCCCAATATCCTAATGTATCCAATCCTCACACCTTTCCATTGGTGAACCATAAGTTTGTTTAATGAATCTGTGATTGCCCTTCTCTGTGGAAATATCTTCACTAGTATCAATTCTTAGGTAACACCTATAAGTGATATCATACGATATGTGTCTTTCTCTTTCTGACTTACTACAAGTCACGTGATTACCTCTAGACTCCTCTACGGTGCTGCAAATGGCATTGTGTCCTTTTTTTCCTTGGCTAATATTCTGTCTGGACATGTACCAGTTCTTCTTTGTCCACTCATCTGTTGATGGACTTTTTGGTTGCTCCCATGTCATGGCTATGGTAATGCTGCGGCAATGCACATTTGCCTGCCTGTGTCTTTCCAATTCTGGCTTCTTAGGTTATAGGCCCAGGAGTTCGCCTGCTGGATCATATGGTAGCAAAGTGTTTACCTTGTAGAGGCACCGCCATTCTCTTCTCATTAGTGGCTCTTACCAGGTTACGTCCCACTAAAAGTTGAGGTTATGCTCTTCTCCACAACACCTTCAGCGTTTATTCTTTGTAGTAGTTTTTTCTGAAGTTTATTCTGACTAGTGTGAGCTGATACCGCTTTGTGGTTGGATTGGCATGCGTCTCATAATACCTTGAAATTGAGCTTTCTGGCATGTCCTTTGTTCCTTCAAACTGTGAGTACAGCTTACCTCTTCAAATTGTTTTCGGGAAGTATGTGTGACATTTAGAAATATTTTGGCCATTCCCTCCCTCAAGACATTATGAGGGCAGGTTTCACTCACAGCCCTCCAGTACTGGTGCCTATGAAGTGACCCTTAGCACAGGTTTTAAAGCTGCTGTTGCAGGTAACGGCCAGAGGGCGGCAGCATTTCTGCTTTTCCCAATCTGTTAACTAGGGAAACAGACCCTCCTGGCAGTGGTGTTCCTCGGTTATATATTAGAGTGGAATGTGCCCCAAAAAGCTGATGTCTCCTTACTTCTGTTTGTTGTAGAAATTGAATTTATATATATTTTTTTATTGGAGTCATATCCCATTGTGTTCATGGACCACTTCTTCTTTGAGCATTCCTCTGTTGATGGACATTTTCGTAGCTTCCAAGTGTGGGCTGTGGTCAATATTGCTGGAGTGCAGGATTGCCAGCATGTGTCTTTTTTTGTGGTACATGGGCCTCTCACTGCCGTGGGCCCTCCCATTGCAGAGCACAGGCTCCGGACGTGCAGGCCCAGCAGCCATAGCTCACGGGAACAGCCGCTCCGCGGCATGTGGGATCTCCCCAAATCGGGGCATGAATCCATGTCCCCTGCACTGGCAGGCGGACTCTCATCCACTGCGCCACCTGTGAATCCCAGCCTGTCTTTTTGAGTCTCATCCCCTCAGGTGACAGGCCCAGCAGTGGGTATGCTTGATTGAATGGTAGCTCAGTATTTATCTTTACAAGGCACGTCATTTTTGTTTTCATGACTGGCTCTTACCATGTCCCACGTTGAAGCAAGGGTAGGCATTTCTCCAAAACCCCTTCAGCATTTATTGTTTGCAGAATTTTTGCTGATGGCCATTCTGACTGCTGTGAGCTGATAGGTTTTTGTAATTTGGATCTGCATATCTTTAATTATTCCTAATGTTTAGCATTTTCCCATGCCTTTTAAAATTTCTGGCAGAGAAAAACAGAAAAAAACGGAGAGTACAATTAAACTCTTGAAATTGTCTTCTTGGATGGTTGCCCTCTTTTGAATTTTTTGGTCAATTTTCGACCCCATGTTTGTTTTTGAGGGCAGGTGTTATTCACAGGCCTGCAAGGAGTGTGAACATTTAGTGACCACTAGCAGTGGGTTTAAAGCTGCTGTTGTGGGAAATGGCCACAAGGCGGCCGCGTTTCTCCATTCCCAAGTCTGGTTCCTAGGGCAGCAGAGCCTTTCTGGGACCAATGGAATACAGAAGAAGGCATCATTGAAGTCTAACACAGAATACCATGTCCTGGTGGATGGTAGAATGACCAGTAGGGTCTAGGAATTAGGAACTACTGGATGTATATCCTCGGTGGCTTCACTGACTGTCCTAACATCCTTTACCAGGTCCCCAGCAGCCCACGGGGCTCTCGTGGTCAGGCCCCTCCCAGGATATGGGGCTCACCTGAGCAGGGCCCCAGCAGCCAACGGGGTTCTCATGTTCAGGCCACTCCCAGGGTATGGAGCTCACCTGTGAAACTACCCAGCAGCCCACGAGGCTCTCGTGCTTAGGCACCTCCCATGATACAGAGCTGCCCTGGGCAGGTACCATGGCAGGGCTGGGCACACAGGAACCGTGCACATAGCCCTCATTGCAGAGCACCCCAGAACGCCTGTCACGCAGAGCTGACACAGAGCACCTCAGAGCAGGACTTGAACTAACAAACAGCAGCTCCGACAGGTCTCTGACCCTGGGCATCACTCTGTGCAGCCTCCCTCTGCCTGGTCTTCCAGAGACTTCCACTGCAGCCGGGGCACCAGGCCTTTGTCTCCAACCATCACCCCTCCTCCCCCTGACTCCTGGGTTCCTCTCATTAGGATTAGGCCTTCTTGAAATTGTCTCCCACTCATGGGCCAGATAAAATGATGAGAAAACAAGCCGGAGATGCAGCCCCTTGTCTATCCTGACTCTCTGGGTCCCACACCTGTTCCTTGGAACTGGCCGTTTCAGCGAGGTCCATTTTCTGCAATGGGAGCCACTGAGGGGTGAGGATTGGCTGACCGGAGCAGCCTGTCCCTGCCGGCCAGCCCTCCCCAGGTGTGCCTGGGTTGAGGTCAATATAAACACCGCTCCAGGGAGCAACAGCCCCTGCAGCTGTGCCTGACGCCATATTCTCTGCCCCGTCAGCAGTCTCGGGGCTGTGCCGGTGGGAGGGAGTGAGGGGGCACGGTTTTGTGGGTGGCCCGGTGTGAGAGGAGCTCTGCTGGACTTTCTGCAGGAGTCTCCAGACTGCCACCTGCTAAAGAAGAGGATGGGTCACCCATACCTTCCGCTGGAATTTCTCCGCGGGCAGAGGTGAGGGAGGAAAAAAGCAGTGGGGGCCAAGACAGCACGGATATCTCAGGCAGGGAAATGGAAAGTTTTCAGAAGAGCGCCTGGGGCCAGGATCATCCTGGCAGGCCTGCAGGCACCAAGTCAGCCTGCGTGCTTTCACTGGTGTGGATCCACGGCCCTTCCTCTATGCTTTCAAGTCCTTGTACATATTCAGGTGTTTTACCTGGGAAGGGTGGGAACAGTTCAGCAGCAGCTGGCTGGGGGCTCAGCTCACGTTTACTCACAGACGCCTATGTACGGTCCCCCAGCTTTGCAATGAGGACGCTCCTTGCGGGGGGGCTGCTGGCTGCATGGGAGATAATTCGGCACCTCCGACCACCTTCAGAATTGTTTACCACTGGAGCAAGTGCCCTGATAGGGTTTTCCTCTGTATAACTAGTGGGTTCTGTTTATTTTTTCTGTTTTTTTCAAGGTAGATTTTAGTCCTCATTTATGTATTTATAGATATAAGCATGGAAATCATTCATTCATATAAATACATCTGTGTGAAGGGAAGAACATTTTTCTGTTTTATTTTTAAATTTTATTTGTTTTTTCAAAATTTGAAATTTAAGGTTATTTATTTTTTTATACAGCAGGTTATTGTTAGTTATCTATTTTATACATATACATGTATACAAGTCAGTCCCAATCTCCCAACTCATCCCACCACCACCACCCCATGGCTTCCCCCCCTTGGTTTCCATACGTTTGTTCTCTAACCCTGTGTCTCTAATTCTGCCCTGCAAACCGGTTCATCTCTACCATTTTTCTAGCTTCCACATATATGCATTAATACGCAATATTTGTTTTTCTCTTTCTGACCTACGTCTCTCTGTATGACAGTCTCTAGATCCATCCACGTCTCTACAAATGACCCAGTTTCATTCCTTTTTATGGCTGAGCAATATTCCATTTTATATATGTACCACATCTTTATCCATTCGTCTGTCTGTGGGCATTTAGCTTGCTTCCATTACCTGGCTATTGTAAATAGTGCTGCAATGAACATTGTGGTGCATGTGTCTTTTTGATTTATGGTTTTCTCTGGGTATATGCCCAGAAGTGGGATTGCTGGATCATATGGTAATTGTATTTTTAGTTTTTTTAATGAACCTCCATACTGTTCTCCATAGTGACTGTATCAATTGACATTCCCACCAATAGTGGAAGAGGGATCCATTTGTCCACACCCTCCGCAGCATTTGTAGTTTGTAGATTTTCTGATGATGCCCATTCTAACAGGTGTGAGGTGATACCTCATTGAAGTTTTGATTTGCATTTCTCTAATAATTAGTGATGTTGAGCAGCTTTTCATGTGCATCTTGGCCATCTCTGAGTCTCCTTTGAAGAAATGTCTATTTAGATATTCTACCCATTTTTGAAGTGGGTTGTTTTTTTTTTTTTAATATTAAGCTGCATGAGCTGTTTATGTATACTGGAGATTAAACCTTTGTCCATTGATTCGTTTTCACATATTTTCTCCCATTCTGAGGGTTGCCTTTTTCCATTCCCATTTTTTAACAAAAAGAAAGAAAGAAAGAAAAAGAAGCAGAACACAAATGTCCGTAAAATATGCCTCTTGAAACTGTCGTTTTGAAACATGGAGGTCTTTTGAATTTTTTGGTCAGTATACGACCCCAGGATTTCTTTTCAGGGCAGGTCTCATTTACAGGCCTGCAATGATTTTGAATATCAACTGACCATTAGCGCTGGGATTCAAGCTGCTGTTGTGTGAAACGGCCACAAGGTGGCAGCAGTTCCCCTTTACCGAATCTGGTGACTAGGGCAACAGAGCCTCAATGGAAGTCGTGTTCTAGGTTGTAAGTTAGAATGGAATGTGCCAGGAAAAAGACCCTTAAGTTTGTCTCACTATTTCTGGTTCGTTTTTTTTCATTTAATTTTTATTTTTTATCACAGCAAGTTTGATTACAATGTTTGGCTTGTTGTAGGTGTGCAAGATGTGGTTCTTTTACACATATACATATGTCTGTTCTTCCTGGGATCCTTTTCCCATGTATGTTAGGACAGAATGTTGAGTAGTCTTCTCTTGGTATTCCGTAGGTGTTTGGTGATTATCTCTTTCACCTGTGTTTGTATCTGTCTGTTAACCCCAATATCCTAATGTATCCAATCCTCACACCTTTCCATTGGTGAACCATAAGTTTGTTTAATGAATCTGTGATTGCCCTTCTCTGTGGAAATATCTTCACTAGTATCAATTCTTAGGTAACACCTATAAGTGATATCATACGATATGTGTCTTTCTCTTTCTGACTTACTACAAGTCACGTGATTACCTCTAGACTCCTCTACGGTGCTGCAAATGGCATTGTGTCCTTTTTTTCCTTGGCTAATATTCTGTCTGCACATGTACCAGTTCTTCTTTGTCCACTCATCTGTTGATGGACTTTTTGGTTGCTCCCATGTCATGGCTATGGTAATGCTGCGGCAATGCACATTTGCCTGCCTGTGTCTTTCCAATTCTGGCTTCTTAGGTTATAGGCCCAGGAGTTCGCCTGCTGGATCATATGGTAGCAAAGTGTTTACCTTGTAGAGGCACCGCCATTCTCTTCTCATTAGTGGCTCTTACCAGGTTACGTCCCACTAAAAGTTGAGGTTATGCTCTTCTCCACAACACCTTCAGCGTTTATTCTTTGTAGTAGTTTTTTCTGAAGTTTATTCTGACTAGTGTGAGCTGATACCGCTTTGTGGTTGGATTGGCATGCGTCTCATAATACCTTGAAATTGAGCTTTCTGGCATGTCCTTTGTTCCTTCAAACTGTGAGTACAGCTTACCTCTTCAAATTGTTTTCGGGAAGTATGTGTGACATTTAGAAATATTTTGGCCATTCCCTCCCTCAAGACATTATGAGGGCAGGTTTCACTCACAGCCCTCCAGTACTGGTGCCTATGAAGTGACCCTTAGCACAGGTTTTAAAGCTGCTGTTGCAGGTAACGGCCAGAGGGCGGCAGCATTTCTGCTTTTCCCAATCTGTTAACTAGGGAAACAGACCCTCCTGGCAGTGGTGTTCCTCGGTTATATATTAGAGTGGAATGTGCCCCAAAAAGCTGATGTCTCCTTACTTCTGTTTGTTGTAGAAATTGAATTTATATATTTTTTTTTATTGGAGTCATATCCCATTGTGTTCATGGACCACTTCTTCTTTGAGCATTCCTCTGTTGATGGACATTTTCGTAGCTTCCAAGTGTGGGCTGTGGTCAATATTGCTGGAGTGCAGGATTGCCAGCATGTGTCTTTTTTTGTGGTACATGGGCCTCTCACTGCCGTGGGCCCTCCCATTGCAGAGCACAGGCTCCGGACGTGCAGGCCCAGCAGCCATAGCTCACGGGAACAGCCGCTCCGCGGCATGTGGGATCTCCCCAAATCGGGGCATGAATCCATGTCCCCTGCACTGGCAGGCGGACTCTCATCCACTGCGCCACCTGTGAATCCCAGCCTGTCTTTTTGAGTCTCATCCCCTCAGGTGACAGGCCCAGCAGTGGGTATGCTTGATTGAATGGTAGCTCAGTATTTATCTTTACAAGGCACGTCATTTTTGTTTTCATGACTGGCTCTTACCATGTCCCACGTTGAAGCAAGGGTAGGCATTTCTCCAAAACCCCTTCAGCATTTATTGTTTGCAGAATTTTTGCTGATGGCCATTCTGACTGCTGTGAGCTGATAGGTTTTTGTAATTTGGATCTGCATATCTTTAATTATTCCTAATGTTTAGCATTTTCCCATGCCTTTTAAAATTTCTGGCAGAGAAAAACAGAAAAAAACGGAGAGTACAATTAAACTCTTGAAATTGTCTTCTTGGATGGTTGCCCTCTTTTGAATTTTTTGGTCAATTTTCGACCCCATGTTTGTTTTTGAGGGCAGGTGTTATTCACAGGCCTGCAAGGAGTGTGAACATTTAGTGACCACTAGCAGTGGGTTTAAAGCTGCTGTTGTGGGAAATGGCCACAAGGCGGCCGCGTTTCTCCATTCCCAAGTCTGGTTCCTAGGGCAGCAGAGCCTTTCTGGGACCAATGGAATACAGAAGAAGGCATCATTGAAGTCTAACACAGAATACCATGTCCTGGTGGATGGTAGAATGACCAGTAGGGTCTAGAAATTAGGAACTACTGGATGTATATCCTCGGTGGCTTCACTGACTGTCCTAACATCCTTTACCAGGTCCCCAGCAGCCCACGGGGCTCTCGTGGTCAGGCCCCTCCCAGGATATGGGGCTCACCTGAGCAGGGCCCCAGCAGCCAACGGGGTTCTCATGTTCAGGCCACTCCCAGGGTATGGAGCTCACCTGTGAAACTACCCAGCAGCCCACGAGGCTCTCGTGCTTAGGCACCTCCCATGATACAGAGCTGCCCTGGGCAGGTACCATGGCAGGGCTGGGCACACAGGAACCGTGCACATAGCCCTCATTGCAGAGCACCCCAGAACGCCTGTCACGCAGAGCTGACACAGAGCACCTCAGAGCAGGACTTGAACTAACAAACAGCAGCTCCGACAGGTCTCTGACCCTGGGCATCACTCTGTGCAGCCTCCCTCTGCCTGGTCTTCCAGAGACTTCCACTGCAGCCGGGGCACCAGGCCTTTGTCTCCAACCATCACCCCTCCTCCCCCTGACTCCTGGGTTCCTCTCATTAGGATTAGGCCTTCTTGAAATTGTCTCCCACTCATGGGCCAGATAAAATGATGAGAAAACAAGCCGGAGATGCAGCCCCTTGTCTATCCTGACTCTCTGGGTCCCACACCTGTTCCTTGGAACTGGCCGTTTCAGCGAGGTCCATTTTCTGCAATGGGAGCCACTGAGGGGTGAGGATTGGCTGACCGGAGCAGCCTGTCCCTGCCGGCCAGCCCTCCCCAGGTGTGCCTGGGTTGAGGTCAATATAAACACCGCTCCAGGGAGCAACAGCCCCTGCAGCTGTGCCTGACGCCATATTCTCTGCCCCGTCAGCAGTCTCGGGGCTGTGCCGGTGGGAGGGAGTGAGGGGGCACGGTTTTGTGGGTGGCCCGGTGTGAGAGGAGCTCTGCTGGACTTTCTGCAGGAGTCTCCAGACTGCCACCTGCTAAAGAAGAGGATGGGTCACCCATACCTTCCGCTGGAATTTCTCCGCGGGCAGAGGTGAGGGAGGAAAAAAGCAGTGGGGGCCAAGACAGGACGGATATCTCAGGCAGGGAAATGGAAAGTTTTCAGAAGAGCGCCTGGGGCCAGGATCATCCTGGCAGGCCTGCAGGCACCAAGTCAGCCTGCGTGCTTTCACTGGTGTGGATCCACGGCCCTTCCTCTATGCTTTCAAGTCCTTGTACATATTCAGGTGTTTTACCTGGGAAGGGTGGGAACAGTTCAGCAGCAGCTGGCTGGGGGCTCAGCTCACGTTTACTCACAGACGCCTATGTACGGTCCCCCAGCTTTGCAATGAGGACGCTCCTTGCGGGGGGGCTGCTGGCTGCATGGGAGATAATTCGGCACCTCCGACCACCTTCAGAATTGTTTACCACTGGAGCAAGTGCCCTGATAGGGTTTTCCTCTGTATAACTACTGGGTTCTGTTTATTTTTTCTGTTTTTTTCAAGG
This sequence comes from Mesoplodon bidens, assembly GCF_964165515.1. NCBI lineage: Eukaryota > Metazoa > Chordata > Mammalia > Artiodactyla > Ziphiidae > Mesoplodon > Mesoplodon bidens. The sequence continues at coordinate 71,053 of NW_027671673.1, read as the reverse complement.
TAGATTTTAGTCCTCATTTATGTATTTATAGATATAAGCATGGAAATCATTCATTCATATAAATACATCTGTGTGAAGGGAAGAACATTTTTCTGTTTTATTTTTAAATTTTATTTGTTTTTTAAAAATTTGAAATTTAAGGTTATTTATTTTTTTATACAGCAGGTTATTGTTAGTTATCTATTTTATACATATACATGTATACAAGTCAGTCCCAATCTCCCAACTCATCCCACCACCACCACCCCATGGCTTCCCCCCCTTGGTTTCCATACGTTTGTTCTCTAACCCTGTGTCTCTAATTCTGCCCTGCAAACCGGTTCATCTCTACCATTTTTCTAGCTTCCACATATATGCATTAATACGCAATATTTGTTTTTCTCTTTCTGACCTACGTCTCTCTGTATGACAGTCTCTAGATCCATCCACGTCTCTACAAATGACCCAGTTTCATTCCTTTTTATGGCTGAGCAATATTCCATTTTATATATGTACCACATCTTTATCCATTCGTCTGTCTGTGGGCATTTAGCTTGCTTCCATTACCTGGCTATTGTAAATAGTGCTGCAATGAACATTGTGGTGCATGTGTCTTTTTGATTTATGGTTTTCTCTGGGTATATGCCCAGAAGCGGGATTGCTGGATCATATGGTAATTGTATTTTTAGTTTTTTTAATGAACCTCCATACTGTTCTCCATAGTGACTGTATCAATTGACATTCCCACCAATAGTGGAAGAGGGATCCATGTGTCCACACCCTCCGCAGCATTTGTAGTTTGTAGATTTTCTGATGATGCCCATTCTAACAGGTGTGAGGTGATACCTCATTGAAGTTTTGATTTGCATTTCTCTAATAATTAGTGATGTTGAGCAGCTTTTCATGTGCATCTTGGCCATCTCTGAGTCTCCTTTGAAGAAATGTCTATTTAGATATTCTACCCATTTTTGAAGTGGGTTGTTTTTTTTTTTTAATATTAAGCTGCATGAGCTGTTTATGTATACTGGAGATTAAACCTTTGTCCATTGATTCGTTTTCACATATTTTCTCCCATTCTGAGGGTTGCCTTTTTCCATTCCCATTTTTTAACAACAAGAAAGAAAGAAAGAAAAAGAAGCAGAACACAAATGTCCGTAAAATATGCCTCTTGAAACTGTCGTTTTGAAACATGGAGGTCTTTTGAATTTTTTGGTCAGTATACGACCCCAGGATTTCTTTTCAGGGCAGGTCTCATTTACAGGCCTGCAATGATTTTGAATATCAACTGACCATTAGCGCTGGGATTCAAGCTGCTGTTGTGTGAAACGGCCACAAGGTGGCAGCAGTTCCCCTTTACCGAATCTGGTGACTAGGGCAACAGAGCCTCAATGGAAGTCGTGTTCTAGGTTGTAAGTTAGAATGGAATGTGCCAGGAAAAAGACCCTTAAGTTTGTCTCACTATTTCTGGTTCGTTTTTTTTCATTTAATTTTTATTTTTTATCACAGCAAGTTTGATTACAATGTTTGGCTTGTTGTAGGTGTGCAAGATGTGGTTCTTTTACACATATACATATGTCTGTTCTTCCTGGGATCCTTTTCCCATGTATGTTAGGACAGAATGTTGAGTAGTCTTCTCTTGGTATTCCGTAGGTGTTTGGTGATTATCTCTTTCACCTGTGTTTGTATCTGTCTGTTAACCCCAATATCCTAATGTATCCAATCCTCACACCTTTCCATTGGTGAACCATAAGTTTGTTTAATGAATCTGTGATTGCCCTTCTCTGTGGAAATATCTTCACTAGTATCAATTCTTAGGTAACACCTATAAGTGATATCATACGATATGTGTCTTTCTCTTTCTGACTTACTACAAGTCACGTGATTACCTCTAGACTCCTCTACGGTGCTGCAAATGGCATTGTGTCCTTTTTTTCCTTGGCTAATATTCTGTCTGGACATGTACCAGTTCTTCTTTGTCCACTCATCTGTTGATGGACTTTTTGGTTGCTCCCATGTCATGGCTATGGTAATGCTGCGGCAATGCACATTTGCCTGCCTGTGTCTTTCCAATTCTGGCTTCTTAGGTTATAGGCCCAGGAGTTCGCCTGCTGGATCATATGGTAGCAAAGTGTTTACCTTGTAGAGGCACCGCCATTCTCTTCTCATTAGTGGCTCTTACCAGGTTACGTCCCACTAAAAGTTGAGGTTATGCTCTTCTCCACAACACCTTCAGCGTTTATTCTTTGTAGTAGTTTTTTCTGAAGTTTATTCTGACTAGTGTGAGCTGATACCGCTTTGTGGTTGGATTGGCATGCGTCTCATAATACCTTGAAATTGAGCTTTCTGGCATGTCCTTCGTTCCTTCAAACTGTGAGTACAGCTTACCTCTTCAAATTGTTTTCGGGAAGTATGTGTGACATTTAGAAATATTTTGGCCATTCCCTCCCTCAAGACATTATGAGGGCAGGTTTCACTCACAGCCCTCCAGTACTGGTGCCTATGAAGTGACCCTTAGCACAGGTTTTAAAGCTGCTGTTGCAGGTAACGGCCAGAGGGCGGCAGCATTTCTGCTTTTCCCAATCTGTTAACTAGGGAAACAGACCCTCCTGGCAGTGGTGTTCCTCGGTTATATATTAGAGTGGAATGTGCCCCAAAAAGCTGATGTCTCCTTACTTCTGTTTGTTGTAGAAATTGAATTTATATATTTTTTTTTATTGGAGTCATATCCCATTGTGTTCATGGACCACTTCTTCTTTGAGCATTCCTCTGTTGATGGACATTTTCGTAGCTTCCAAGTGTGGGCTGTGGTCAATATTGCTGGAGTGCAGGATTGCCAGCATGTGTCTTTTTTTGTGGTACATGGGCCTCTCACTGCCGTGGGCCCTCCCATTGCAGAGCACAGGCTCCGGACGTGCAGGCCCAGCAGCCATAGCTCACGGGAACAGCCGCTCCGCGGCATGTGGGATCTCCCCAAATCGGGGCATGAATCCATGTCCCCTGCACTGGCAGGCGGACTCTCATCCACTGCGCCACCAGTGAATCCCAGCCTGTCTTTTTGAGTCTCATCCCCTCAGGTGACAGGCCCAGCAGTGGGTATGCTTGATTGAATGGTAGCTCAGTATTTATCTTTACAAGGCACGTCATTTTTGTTTTCATGACTGGCTCTTACCATGTCCCACGTTGAAGCAAGGGTAGGCATTTCTCCAAAACCCCTTCAGCATTTATTGTTTGCAGAATTTTTGCTGATGGCCATTCTGACTGCTGTGAGCTGATAGGTTTTTGTAATTTGGATCTGCATATCTTTAATTATTCCTAATGTTTAGCATTTTCCCATGCCTTTTAAAATTTCTGGCAGAGAAAAACAGAAAAAAACGGAGAGTACAATTAAACTCTTGAAATTGTCTTCTTGGATGGTTGCCCTCTTTTGAATTTTTTGGTCAATTTTCGACCCCATGTTTGTTTTTGAGGGCAGGTGTTATTCACAGGCCTGCAAGGAGTGTGAACATTTAGTGACCACTAGCAGTGGGTTTAAAGCTGCTGTTGTGGGAAATGGCCACAAGGCGGCCGCGTTTCTCCATTCCCAAGTCTGGTTCCTAGGGCAGCAGAGCCTTTCTGGGACCAATGGAATACAGAAGAAGGCATCATTGAAGTCTAACACAGAATACCATGTCCTGGTGGATGGTAGAATGACCAGTAGGGTCTAGGAATTAGGAACTACTGGATGTATATCCTCGGTGGCTTCACTGACTGTCCTAACATCCTTTACCAGGTCCCCAGCAGCCCACGGGGCTCTCGTGGTCAGGCCCCTCCCAGGATATGGGGCTCACCTGAGCAGGGCCCCAGCAGCCAACGGGGTTCTCATGTTCAGGCCACTCCCAGGGTATGGAGCTCACCTGTGAAACTACCCAGCAGCCCACGAGGCTCTCGTGCTTAGGCACCTCCCATGATACAGAGCTGCCCTGGGCAGGTACCATGGCAGGGCTGGGCACACAGGAACCGTGCACATAGCCCTCATTGCAGAGCACCCCAGAACGCCTGTCACGCAGAGCTGACACAGAGCACCTCAGAGCAGGACTTGAACTAACAAACAGCAGCTCCGACAGGTCTCTGACCCTGGGCATCACTCTGTGAAGCCTCCCTCTGCCTGGTCTTCCAGAGACTTCCACTGCAGCCGGGGCACCAGGCCTTTGTCTCCAACCATCACCCCTCCTCCCCCTGACTCCTGGGTTCCTCTCATTAGGATTAGGCCTTCTTGAAATTGTCTCCCACTCATGGGCCAGATAAAATGATGAGAAAACAAGCCGGAGATGCAGCCCCTTGTCTATCCTGACTCTCTGGGTCCCACACCTGTTCCTTGGAACTGGCCGTTTCAGCGAGGTCCATTTTCTGCAATGGGAGCCACTGAGGGGTGAGGATTGGCTGACCGGAGCAGCCTGTCCCTGCCGGCCAGCCCTCCCCAGGTGTGCCTGGGTTGAGGTCAATATAAACACCGCTCCAGGGAGCAACAGCCCCTGCAGCTGTGCCTGACGCCATATTCTCTGCCCCGTCAGCAGTCTCGGGGCTGTGCCGGTGGGAGGGAGTGAGGGGGCACGGTTTTGTGGGTGGCCCGGTGTGAGAGGAGCTCTGCTGGACTTTCTGCAGGAGTCTCCAGACTGCCACCTGCTAAAGAAGAGGATGGGTCACCCATACCTTCCGCTGGAATTTCTCCGCGGGCAGAGGTGAGGGAGGAAAAAAGCAGTGGGGGCCAAGACAGGACGGATATCTCAGGCAGGGAAATGGAAAGTTTTCAGAAGAGCGCCTGGGGCCAGGATCATCCTGGCAGGCCTGCAGGCACCAAGTCAGCCTGCGTGCTTTCACTGGTGTGGATCCACGGCCCTTCCTCTATGCTTTCAAGTCCTTGTACATATTCAGGTGTTTTACCTGGGAAGGGTGGGAACAGTTCAGCAGCAGCTGGCTGGGGGCTCAGCTCACGTTTACTCACAGACGCCTATGTACGGTCCCCCAGCTTTGCAATGAGGACGCTCCTTGCGGGGGGGCTGCTGGCTGCATGGGAGATAATTCGGCACCTCCGACCACCTTCAGAATTGTTTACCACTGGAGCAAGTGCCCTGATAGGGTTTTCCTCTGTATAACTAGTGGGTTCTGTTTATTTTTTCTGTTTTTTTCAAGGTAGATTTTAGTCCTCATTTATGTATTTATAGATATAAGCATGGAAATCATTCATTCATATAAATACATCTGTGTGAAGGGAAGAACATTTTTCTGTTTTATTTTTAAATTTTATTTGTTTTTTAAAAATTTGAAATTTAAGGTTATTTATTTTTTTATACAGCAGGTTATTGTTAGTTATCTATTTTATACATATACATGTATACAAGTCAGTCCCAATCTCCCAACTCATCCCACCACCACCACCCCATGGCTTCCCCCCCTTGGTTTCCATACGTTTGTTCTCTAACCCTGTGTCTCTAATTCTGCCCTGCAAACCGGTTCATCTCTACCATTTTTCTAGCTTCCACATATATGCATTAATACGCAATATTTGTTTTTCTCTTTCTGACCTACGTCTCTCTGTATGACAGTCTCTAGATCCATCCACGTCTCTACAAATGACCCAGTTTCATTCCTTTTTATGGCTGAGCAATATTCCATTTTATATATGTACCACATCTTTATCCATTCGTCTGTCTGTGGGCATTTAGCTTGCTTCCATTACCTGGCTATTGTAAATAGTGCTGCAATGAACATTGTGGTGCATGTGTCTTTTTGATTTATGGTTTTCTCTGGGTATATGCCCAGAAGTGGGATTGCTGGATCATATGGTAATTGTATTTTTAGTTTTTTTAATGAACCTCCATACTGTTCTCCATAGTGACTGTATCAATTGACATTCCCAGCAATAGTGGAAGAGGGATCCATGTGTCCACACCCTCCGCAGCATTTGTAGTTTGTAGATTTTCTGATGATGCCCATTCTAACAGGTGTGAGGTGATACCTCATTGAAGTTTTGATTTGCATTTCTCTAATAATTAGTGATGTTGAGCAGCTTTTCATGTGCATCTTGGCCATCTCTGAGTCTCCTTTGAAGAAATGTCTATTTAGATATTCTACCCATTTTTGAAGTGGGTTGGTTTTTTTTTTTAATATTAAGCTGCATGAGCTGTTTATGTATACTGGAGATTAAACCTTTGTCCATTGATTCGTTTTCACATATTTTCTCCCATTCTGAGGGTTGCCTTTTTCCATTCCCATTTTTTAACAAAAAGAAAGAAAGAAAGAAAAAGAAGCAGAACACAAATGTCCGTAAAATATGCCTCTTGAAACTGTCGTTTTGAAACATGGAGGTCTTTTGAATTTTTTGGTCAGTGTACGACCCCAGGATTTCCTTTCAGGGAAGGCCTCATTTACAGGCCTGCAATGATTTTGAATATCAACTGACCATTAGCGCTGGGATTCAAGCTGCTGTTGTGTGAAACGGCCACAAGGTGGCAGCAGTTCCCCTTTACCGAATCTGGTGACTAGGGCAACAGAGCCTCAATGGAAGTCGTGTTCTAGGTTGTAAGTTAGAATGGAATGTGCCAGGAAAAAGACCCTTAAGTTTGTCTCACTATTTCTTGTTCGTTGTTTTTCATTTAATTTTTATTTTTTATCACAGCAAGTTTGATTACCATGTTTGGCTTGTTGTAGGTGTGCAAGATGTGGTTCTTTTACACATATACATATGTCTGTTCTTCCTGGGATCCTTTTCCCATGTATGTTAGGACAGAATGTTGAGTAGTCTTCTCTTGGTATTCCGTAGGTGTTTGGTGATTATCTCTTTCACCTGTGTTTGTATCTGTCTGTTAACCCCAATATCCTAATGTATCCAATCCTCACACCTTTCCATTGGTGAACCATAAGTTTGTTTAATGAATCTGTGATTGCCCTTCTCTGTGGAAATATCTTCACTAGTATCAATTCTTAGGTAACACCTATAAGTGATATCATACGATATGTGTCTTTCTCTTTCTGACTTACTACAAGTCACGTGATTACCTCTAGACTCCTCTACGGTGCTGCAAATGGCATTGTGTCCTTTTTTTCCTTGGCTAATATTCTGTCTGCACATGTACCAGTTCTTCTTTGTCCACTCATCTGTTGATGGACTTTTTGGTTGCTCCCATGTCATGGCTATGGTAATGCTGCGGCAATGCACATTTGCCTGCCTGTGTCTTTCCAATTCTGGCTTCTTAGGTTATAGGCCCAGGAGTTCGCCTGCTGGATCATATGGTAGCAAAGTGTTTACCTTGTAGAGGCACCGCCATTCTCTTCTCATTAGTGGCTCTTACCAGGTTACGTCCCACTAAAAGTTGAGGTTATGCTCTTCTCCACAACACCTTCAGCGTTTATTCTTTGTAGTAGTTTTTTCTGAAGTTTATTCTGACTAGTGTGAGCTGATACCGCTTTGTGGTTGGATTGGCATGCGTCTCATAATACCTTGAAATTGAGCTTTCTGGCATGTCCTTCGTTCCTTCAAACTGTGAGTACAGCTTACCTCTTCAAATTGTTTTCGGGAAGTATGTGTGACATTTAGAAATATTTTGGCCATTCCCTCCCTCAAGACATTATGAGGGCAGGTTTCACTCACAGCCCTCCAGTACTGGTGCCTATGAAGTGACCCTTAGCACAGGTTTTAAAGCTGCTGTTGCAGGTAACGGCCAGAGGGCGGCAGCATTTCTGCTTTTCCCAATCTGTTAACTAGGGAAACAGACCCTCCTGGCAGTGGTGTTCCTCGGTTATATATTAGAGTGGAATGTGCCCCAAAAAGCTGATGTCTCCTTACTTCTGTTTGTTGTAGAAATTGAATTTATATATTTTTTTTTATTGGAGTCATATCCCATTGTGTTCATGGACCACTTCTTCTTTGAGCATTCCTCTGTTGATGGACATTTTCGTAGCTTCCAAGTGTGGGCTGTGGTCAATATTGCTGGAGTGCAGGATTGCCAGCATGTGTCTTTTTTTGTGGTACATGGGCCTCTCACTGCCGTGGGCCCTCCCATTGCAGAGCACAGGCTCCGGACGTGCAGGCCCAGCAGCCATAGCTCACGGGAACAGCCGCTCCGCGGCATGTGGGATCTCCCCAAATCGGGGCATGAATCCATGTCCCCTGCACTGGCAGGCGGACTCTCATCCACTGCGCCACCAGTGAATCCCAGCCTGTCTTTTTGAGTCTCATCCCCTCAGGTGACAGGCCCAGCAGTGGGTATGCTTGATTGAATGGTAGCTCAGTATTTATCTTTACAAGGCACGTCATTTTTGTTTTCATGACTGGCTCTTACCATGTCCCACGTTGAAGCAAGGGTAGGCATTTCTCCAAAACCCCTTCAGCATTTATTGTTTGCAGAATTTTTGCTGATGGCCATTCTGACTGCTGTGAGCTGATAGGTTTTTGTAATTTGGATCTGCATATCTTTAATTATTCCTAATGTTTAGCATTTTCCCATGCCTTTTAAAATTTCTGGCAGAGAAAAACAGAAAAAAACGGAGAGTACAATTAAACTCTTGAAATTGTCTTCTTGGATGGTTGCCCTCTTTTGAATTTTTTGGTCAATTTTCGACCCCATGTTTGTTTTTGAGGGCAGGTGTTATTCACAGGCCTGCAAGGAGTGTGAACATTTAGTGACCACTAGCAGTGGGTTTAAAGCTGCTGTTGTGGGAAATGGCCACAAGGCGGCCGCGTTTCTCCATTCCCAAGTCTGGTTCCTAGGGCAGCAGAGCCTTTCTGGGACCAATGGAATACAGAAGAAGGCATCATTGAAGTCTAACACAGAATACCATGTCCTGGTGGATGGTAGAATGACCAGTAGGGTCTAGGAATTAGGAACTACTGGATGTATATCCTCGGTGGCTTCACTGACTGTCCTAACATCCTTTACCAGGTCCCCAGCAGCCCACGGGGCTCTCGTGGTCAGGCCCCTCCCAGGATATGGGGCTCACCTGAGCAGGGCCCCAGCAGCCAACGGGGTTCTCATGTTCAGGCCACTCCCAGGGTATGGAGCTCACCTGTGAAACTACCCAGCAGCCCACGAGGCTCTCGTGCTTAGGCACCTCCCATGATACAGAGCTGCCCTGGGCAGGTACCATGGCAGGGCTGGGCACACAGGAACCGTGCACATAGCCCTCATTGCAGAGCACCCCAGAACGCCTGTCACGCAGAGCTGACACAGAGCACCTCAGAGCAGGACTTGAACTAACAAACAGCAGCTCCGACAGGTCTCTGACCCTGGGCATCACTCTGTGAAGCCTCCCTCTGCCTGGTCTTCCAGAGACTTCCACTGCAGCCGGGGCACCAGGCCTTTGTCTCCAACCATCACCCCTCCTCCCCCTGACTCCTGGGTTCCTCTCATTAGGATTAGGCCTTCTTGAAATTGTCTCCCACTCATGGGCCAGATAAAATGATGAGAAAACAAGCCGGAGATGCAGCCCCTTGTCTATCCTGACTCTCTGGGTCCCACACCTGTTCCTTGGAACTGGCCGTTTCAGCGAGGTCCATTTTCTGCAATGGGAGCCACTGAGGGGTGAGGATTGGCTGACCGGAGCAGCCTGTCCCTGCCGGCCAGCCCTCCCCAGGTGTGCCTGGGTTGAGGTCAATATAAACACCGCTCCAGGGAGCAACAGCCCCTGCAGCTGTGCCTGACGCCATATTCTCTGCCCCGTCAGCAGTCTCGGGGCTGTGCCGGTGGGAGGGAGTGAGGGGGCACGGTTTTGTGGGTGGCCCGGTGTGAGAGGAGCTCTGCTGGACTTTCTGCAGGAGTCTCCAGACTGCCACCTGCTAAAGAAGAGGATGGGTCACCCATACCTTCCGCTGGAATTTCTCCGCGGGCAGAGGTGAGGGAGGAAAAAAGCAGTGGGGGCCAAGACAGGACGGATATCTCAGGCAGGGAAATGGAAAGTTTTCAGAAGAGCGCCTGGGGCCAGGATCATCCTGGCAGGCCTGCAGGCACCAAGTCAGCCTGCGTGCTTTCACTGGTGTGGATCCACGGCCCTTCCTCTATGCTTTCAAGTCCTTGTACATATTCAGGTGTTTTACCTGGGAAGGGTGGGAACAGTTCAGCAGCAGCTGGCTGGGGGCTCAGCTCACGTTTACTCACAGACGCCTATGTACGGTCCCCCAGCTTTGCAATGAGGACGCTCCTTGCGGGGGGGCTGCTGGCTGCATGGGAGATAATTCGGCACCTCCGACCACCTTCAGAATTGTTTACCACTGGAGCAAGTGCCCTGATAGGGTTTTCCTCTGTATAACTAGTGGGTTCTGTTTATTTTTTCTGTTTTTTTCAAGGTAGATTTTAGTCCTCATTTATGTATTTATAGATATAAGCATGGAAATCATTCATTCATATAAATACATCTGTGTGAAGGGAAGAACATTTTTCTGTTTTATTTTTAAATTTTATTTGTTTTTTAAAAATTTGAAATTTAAGGTTATTTATTTTTTTATACAGCAGGTTATTGTTAGTTATCTATTTTATACATATACATGTATACAAGTCAGTCCCAATCTCCCAACTCATCCCACCACCACCACCCCATGGCTTCCCCCCCTTGGTTTCCATACGTTTGTTCTCTAACCCTGTGTCTCTAATTCTGCCCTGCAAACCGGTTCATCTCTACCATTTTTCTAGCTTCCACATATATGCATTAATACGCAATATTTGTTTTTCTCTTTCTGACCTACGTCTCTCTGTATGACAGTCTCTAGATCCATCCACGTCTCTACAAATGACCCAGTTTCATTCCTTTTTATGGCTGAGCAATATTCCATTTTATATATGTACCACATCTTTATCCATTCGTCTGTCTGTGGGCATTTAGCTTGCTTCCATTACCTGGCTATTGTAAATAGTGCTGCAATGAACATTGTGGTGCATGTGTCTTTTTGATTTATGGTTTTCTCTGGGTATATGCCCAGAAGTGGGATTGCTGGATCATATGGTAATTGTATTTTTAGTTTTTTTAATGAACCTCCATACTGTTCTCCATAGTGACTGTATCAATTGACATTCCCACCAATAGTGGAAGAGGGATCCATGTGTCCACACCCTCCGCAGCATTTGTAGTTTGTAGATTTTCTGATGATGCCCATTCTAACAGGTGTGAGGTGATACCTCATTGAAGTTTTGATTTGCATTTCTCTAATAATTAGTGATGTTGAGCAGCTTTTCATGTGCATCTTGGCCATCTCTGAGTCTCCTTTGAAGAAATGTCTATTTAGATATTCTACCCATTTTTGAAGTGGGTTGGTTTTTTTTTTTAATATTAAGCTGCATGAGCTGTTTATGTATACTGGAGATTAAACCTTTGTCCATTGATTCGTTTTCACATATTTTCTCCCATTCTGAGGGTTGCCTTTTTCCATTCCCATTTTTTAACAAAAAGAAAGAAAGAAAGAAAAAGAAGCAGAACACAAATGTCCGTAAAATATGCCTCTTGAAACTGTCGTTTTGAAACATGGAGGTCTTTTGAATTTTTTGGTCAGTGTACGACCCCAGGATTTCCTTTCAGGGAAGGCCTCATTTACAGGCCTGCAATGATTTTGAATATCAACTGACCATTAGCGCTGGGATTCAAGCTGCTGTTGTGTGAAACGGCCACAAGGTGGCAGCAGTTCCCCTTTACCGAATCTGGTGACTAGGGCAACAGAGCCTCAATGGAAGTCGTGTTCTAGGTTGTAAGTTAGAATGGAATGTGCCAGGAAAAAGACCCTTAAGTTTGTCTCACTATTTCTTGTTCGTTGTTTTTCATTTAATTTTTATTTTTTATCACAGCAAGTTTGATTACCATGTTTGGCTTGTTGTAGGTGTGCAAGATGTGGTTCTTTTACACATATACATATGTCTGTTCTTCCTGGGATCCTTTTCCCATGTATGTTAGGACAGAATGTTGAGTAGTCTTCTCTTGGTATTCCGTAGGTGTTTGGTGATTATCTCTTTCACCTGTGTTTGTATCTGTCTGTTAACCCCAATATCCTAATGTATCCAATCCTCACACCTTTCCATTGGTGAACCATAAGTTTGTTTAATGAATCTGTGATTGCCCTTCTCTGTGGAAATATCTTCACTAGTATCAATTCTTAGGTAACACCTATAAGTGATATCATACGATATGTGTCTTTCTCTTTCTGACTTACTACAAGTCACGTGATTACCTCTAGACTCCTCTACGGTGCTGCAAATGGCATTGTGTCCTTTTTTTCCTTGGCTAATATTCTGTCTGCACATGTACCAGTTCTTCTTTGTCCACTCATCTGTTGATGGACTTTTTGGTTGCTCCCATGTCATGGCTATGGTAATGCTGCGGCAATGCACATTTGCCTGCCTGTGTCTTTCCAATTCTGGCTTCTTAGGTTATAGGCCCAGGAGTTCGCCTGCTGGATCATATGGTAGCAAAGTGTTTACCTTGTAGAGGCACCGCCATTCTCTTCTCATTAGTGGCTCTTACCAGGTTACGTCCCACTAAAAGTTGAGGTTATGCTCTTCTCCACAACACCTTCAGCGTTTATTCTTTGTAGTAGTTTTTTCTGAAGTTTATTCTGACTAGTGTGAGCTGATACCGCTTTGTGGTTGGATTGGCATGCGTCTCATAATACCTTGAAATTGAGCTTTCTGGCATGTCCTTCGTTCCTTCAAACTGTGAGTACAGCTTACCTCTTCAAATTGTTTTCGGGAAGTATGTGTGACATTTAGAAATATTTTGGCCATTCCCTCCCTCAAGACATTATGAGGGCAGGTTTCACTCACAGCCCTCCAGTACTGGTGCCTATGAAGTGACCCTTAGCACAGGTTTTAAAGCTGCTGTTGCAGGTAACGGCCAGAGGGCGGCAGCATTTCTGCTTTTCCCAATCTGTTAACTAGGGAAACAGACCCTCCTGGCAGTGGTGTTCCTCGGTTATATATTAGAGTGGAATGTGCCCCAAAAAGCTGATGTCTCCTTACTTCTGTTTGTTGTAGAAATTGAATTTATATATTTTTTTTTATTGGAGTCATATCCCATTGTGTTCATGGACCACTTCTTCTTTGAGCATTCCTCTGTTGATGGACATTTTCGTAGCTTCCAAGTGTGGGCTGTGGTCAATATTGCTGGAGTGCAGGATTGCCAGCATGTGTCTTTTTTTGTGGTACATGGGCCTCTCACTGCCGTGGGCCCTCCCATTGCAGAGCACAGGCTCCGGACGTGCAGGCCCAGCAGCCATAGCTCACGGGAACAGCCGCTCCGCGGCATGTGGGATCTCCCCAAATCGGGGCATGAATCCATGTCCCCTGCACTGGCAGGCGGACTCTCATCCACTGCGCCACCAGTGAATCCCAGCCTGTCTTTTTGAGTCTCATCCCCTCAGGTGACAGGCCCAGCAGTGGGTATGCTTGATTGAATGGTAGCTCAGTATTTATCTTTACAAGGCACGTCATTTTTGTTTTCATGACTGGCTCTTACCATGTCCCACGTTGAAGCAAGGGTAGGCATTTCTCCAAAACCCCTTCAGCATTTATTGTTTGCAGAATTTTTGCTGATGGCCATTCTGACTGCTGTGAGCTGATAGGTTTTTGTAATTTGGATCTGCATATCTTTAATTATTCCTAATGTTTAGCATTTTCCCATGCCTTTTAAAATTTCTGGCAGAGAAAAACAGAAAAAAACGGAGAGTACAATTAAACTCTTGAAATTGTCTTCTTGGATGGTTGCCCTCTTTTGAATTTTTTGGTCAATTTTCGACCCCATGTTTGTTTTTGAGGGCAGGTGTTATTCACAGGCCTGCAAGGAGTGTGAACATTTAGTGACCACTAGCAGTGGGTTTAAAGCTGCTGTTGTGGGAAATGGCCACAAGGCGGCCGCGTTTCTCCATTCCCAAGTCTGGTTCCTAGGGCAGCAGAGCCTTTCTGGGACCAATGGAATACAGAAGAAGGCATCATTGAAGTCTAACACAGAATACCATGTCCTGGTGGATGGTAGAATGACCAGTAGGGTCTAGGAATTAGGAACTACTGGATGTATATCCTCGGTGGCTTCACTGACTGTCCTAACATCCTTTACCAGGTCCCCAGCAGCCCACGGGGCTCTCGTGGTCAGGCCCCTCCCAGGATATGGGGCTCACCTGAGCAGGGCCCCAGCAGCCAACGGGGTTCTCATGTTCAGGCCACTCCCAGGGTATGGAGCTCACCTGTGAAACTACCCAGCAGCCCACGAGGCTCTCGTGCTTAGGCACCTCCCATGATACAGAGCTGCCCTGGGCAGGTACCATGGCAGGGCTGGGCACACAGGAACCGTGCACATAGCCCTCATTGCAGAGCACCCCAGAACGCCTGTCACGCAGAGCTGACACAGAGCACCTCAGAGCAGGACTTGAACTAACAAACAGCAGCTCCGACAGGTCTCTGACCCTGGGCATCACTCTGTGCAGCCTCCCTCTGCCTGGTCTTCCAGAGACTTCCACTGCAGCCGGGGCACCAGGCCTTTGTCTCCAACCATCACCCCTCCTCCCCCTGACTCCTGGGTTCCTCTCATTAGGATTAGGCCTTCTTGAAATTGTCTCCCACTCATGGGCCAGATAAAATGATGAGAAAACAAGCCGGAGATGCAGCCCCTTGTCTATCCTGACTCTCTGGGTCCCACACCTGTTCCTTGGAACTGGCCGTTTCAGCGAGGTCCATTTTCTGCAATGGGAGCCACTGAGGGGTGAGGATTGGCTGACCGGAGCAGCCTGTCCCTGCCGGCCAGCCCTCCCCAGGTGTGCCTGGGTTGAGGTCAATATAAACACCGCTCCAGGGAGCAACAGCCCCTGCAGCTGTGCCTGACGCCATATTCTCTGCCCCGTCAGCAGTCTCGGGGCTGTGCCGGTGGGAGGGAGTGAGGGGGCACGGTTTTGTGGGTGGCCCGGTGTGAGAGGAGCTCTGCTGGACTTTCTGCAGGAGTCTCCAGACTGCCACCTGCTAAAGAAGAGGATGGGTCACCCATACCTTCCGCTGGAATTTCTCCGCGGGCAGAGGTGAGGGAGGAAAAAAGCAGTGGGGGCCAAGACAGGACGGATATCTCAGGCAGGGAAATGGAAAGTTTTCAGAAGAGCGCCTGGGGCCAGGATCATCCTGGCAGGCCTGCAGGCACCAAGTCAGCCTGCGTGCTTTCACTGGTGTGGATCCATGGCCCTTCCTCTATGCTTTCAAGTCCTTGTACATATTCAGGTGTTTTACCTGGGAAGGGTGGGAACAGTTCAGCAGCAGCTGGCTGGGGGCTCAGCTCACGTTTACTCACAGACGCCTATGTACGGTCCCCCAGCTTTGCAATGAGGACGCTCCTTGCGGGGGGGCTGCTGGCTGCATGGGAGATAATTCGGCACCTCCGACCACCTTCAGAATTGTTTACCACTGGAGCAAGTGCCCTGATAGGGTTTTCCTCTGTATAACTACTGGGTTCTGTTTATTTTTTCTGTTTTTTTCAAGGTAGATTTTAGTCCTCATTTATGTATTTATAGATATAAGCATGGAAATCATTCATTCATATAAATACATCTGTGTGAAGGGAAGAACATTTTTCTGTTTTATTTTTAAATTTTATTTGTTTTTTAAATATTTGAAATTTAAGGTTATTTATTTTTTTATACAGCAGGTTATTGTTAGTTATCTATTTTATACATATACATGTATACAAGTCAGTCCCAATCTCCCAACTCATCCCACCACCACCACCCCATGGCTTCCCCCCCTTGGTTTCCATACGTTTGTTCTCTAACCCTGTGTCTCTAATTCTGCCCTGCAAACCGGTTCATCTCTACCATTTTTCTAGCTTCCACATATATGCATTAATACGCAATATTTGTTTTTCTCTTTCTGACCTACGTCTCTCTGTATGACAGTCTCTAGATCCATCCACGTCTCTACAAATGACCCAGTTTCATTCCTTTTTATGGCTGAGCAATATTCCATTTTATATATGTACCACATCTTTATCCATTCGTCTGTCTGTGGGCATTTAGCTTGCTTCCATTACCTGGCTATTGTAAATAGTGCTGCAATGAACATTGTGGTGCATGTGTCTTTTTGATTTATGGTTTTCTCTGGGTATATGCCCAGAAGCGGGATTGCTGGATCATATGGTAATTGTATTTTTAGTTTTTTTAATGAACCTCCATACTGTTCTCCATAGTGACTGTATCAATTGACATTCCCACCAATAGTGGAAGAGGGATCCATTTGTCCACACCCTCCGCAGCATTTGTAGTTTGTAGATTTTCTGATGATGCCCATTCTAACAGGTGTGAGGTGATACCTCATTGAAGTTTTGATTTGCATTTCTCTAATAATTAGTGATGTTGAGCAGCTTTTCATGTGCATCTTGGCCATCTCTGAGTCTCCTTTGAAGAAATGTCTATTTAGATATTCTACCCATTTTTGAAGTGGGTTGTTTTTTTTTTTTTAATATTAAGCTGCATGAGCTGTTTATGTATACTGGAGATTAAACCTTTGTCCATTGATTCGTTTTCACATATTTTCTCCCATTCTGAGGGTTGCCTTTTTCCATTCCCATTTTTTAACAAAAAGAAAGAAAGAAAGAAAAAGAAGCAGAACACAAATGTCCGTAAAATATGCCTCTTGAAACTGTCGTTTTGAAACATGGAGGTCTTTTGAATTTTTTGGTCAGTATACGACCCCAGGATTTCTTTTCAGGGCAGGTCTCATTTACAGGCCTGCAATGATTTTGAATATCAACTGACCATTAGCGCTGGGATTCAAGCTGCTGTTGTGTGAAACGGCCACAAGGTGGCAGCAGTTCCCCTTTACCGAATCTGGTGACTAGGGCAACAGAGCCTCAATGGAAGTCGTGTTCTAGGTTGTAAGTTAGAATGGAATGTGCCAGGAAAAAGACCCTTAAGTTTGTCTCACTATTTCTGGTTCGTTTTTTTTCATTTAATTTTTATTTTTTATCACAGCAAGTTTGATTACAATGTTTGGCTTGTTGTAGGTGTGCAAGATGTGGTTCTTTTACACATATACATATGTCTGTTCTTCCTGGGATCCTTTTCCCATGTATGTTAGGACAGAATGTTGAGTAGTCTTCTCTTGGTATTCCGTAGGTGTTTGGTGATTATCTCTTTCACCTGTGTTTGTATCTGTCTGTTAACCCCAATATCCTAATGTATCCAATCCTCACACCTTTCCATTGGTGAACCATAAGTTTGTTTAATGAATCTGTGATTGCCCTTCTCTGTGGAAATATCTTCACTAGTATCAATTCTTAGGTAACACCTATAAGTGATATCATACGATATGTGTCTTTCTCTTTCTGACTTACTACAAGTCACGTGATTACCTCTAGACTCCTCTACGGTGCTGCAAATGGCATTGTGTCCTTTTTTTCCTTGGCTAATATTCTGTCTGGACATGTACCAGTTCTTCTTTGTCCACTCATCTGTTGATGGACTTTTTGGTTGCTCCCATGTCATGGCTATGGTAATGCTGCGGCAATGCACATTTGCCTGCCTGTGTCTTTCCAATTCTGGCTTCTTAGGTTATAGGCCCAGGAGTTCGCCTGCTGGATCATATGGTAGCAAAGTGTTTACCTTGTAGAGGCACCGCCATTCTCTTCTCATTAGTGGCTCTTACCAGGTTACGTCCCACTAAAAGTTGAGGTTATGCTCTTCTCCACAACACCTTCAGCGTTTATTCTTTGTAGTAGTTTTTTCTGAAGTTTATTCTGACTAGTGTGAGCTGATACCGCTTTGTGGTTGGATTGGCATGCGTCTCATAATACCTTGAAATTGAGCTTTCTGGCATGTCCTTCGTTCCTTCAAACTGTGAGTACAGCTTACCTCTTCAAATTGTTTTCGGGAAGTATGTGTGACATTTAGAAATATTTTGGCCATTCCCTCCCTCAAGACATTATGAGGGCAGGTTTCACTCACAGCCCTCCAGTACTGGTGCCTATGAAGTGACCCTTAGCACAGGTTTTAAAGCTGCTGTTGCAGGTAACGGCCAGAGGGCGGCAGCATTTCTGCTTTTCCCAATCTGTTAACTAGGGAAACAGACCCTCCTGGCAGTGGTGTTCCTCGGTTATATATTAGAGTGGAATGTGCCCCAAAAAGCTGATGTCTCCTTACTTCTGTTTGTTGTAGAAATTGAATTTATATATTTTTTTTATTGGAGTCATATCCCATTGTGTTCATGGACCACTTCTTCTTTGAGCATTCCTCTGTTGATGGACATTTTCGTAGCTTCCAAGTGTGGGCTGTGGTCAATATTGCTGGAGTGCAGGATTGCCAGCATGTGTCTTTTTTTGTGGTACATGGGCCTCTCACTGCCGTGGGCCCTCCCATTGCAGAGCACAGGCTCCGGACGTGCAGGCCCAGCAGCCATAGCTCACGGGAACAGCCGCTCCGCGGCATGTGGGATCTCCCCAAATCGGGGCATGAATCCATGTCCCCTGCACTGGCAGGCGGACTCTCATCCACTGCGCCACCAGTGAATCCCAGCCTGTCTTTTTGAGTCTCATCCCCTCAGGTGACAGGCCCAGCAGTGGGTATGCTTGATTGAATGGTAGCTCAGTATTTATCTTTACAAGGCACGTCATTTTTGTTTTCATGACTGGCTCTTACCATGTCCCACGTTGAAGCAAGGGTAGGCATTTCTCCAAAACCCCTTCAGCATTTATTGTTTGCAGAATTTTTGCTGATGGCCATTCTGACTGCTGTGAGCTGATAGGTTTTTGTAATTTGGATCTGCATATCTTTAATTATTCCTAATGTTTAGCATTTTCCCATGCCTTTTAAAATTTCTGGCAGAGAAAAACAGAAAAAAACGGAGAGTACAATTAAACTCTTGAAATTGTCTTCTTGGATGGTTGCCCTCTTTTGAATTTTTTGGTCAATTTTCGACCCCATGTTTGTTTTTGAGGGCAGGTGTTATTCACAGGCCTGCAAGGAGTGTGAACATTTAGTGACCACTAGCAGTGGGTTTAAAGCTGCTGTTGTGGGAAATGGCCACAAGGCGGCCGCGTTTCTCCATTCCCAAGTCTGGTTCCTAGGGCAGCAGAGCCTTTCTGGGACCAATGGAATACAGAAGAAGGCATCATTGAAGTCTAACACAGAATACCATGTCCTGGTGGATGGTAGAATGACCAGTAGGGTCTAGGAATTAGGAACTACTGGATGTATATCCTCGGTGGCTTCACTGACTGTCCTAACATCCTTTACCAGGTCCCCAGCAGCCCACGGGGCTCTCGTGGTCAGGCCCCTCCCAGGATATGGGGCTCACCTGAGCAGGGCCCCAGCAGCCAACGGGGTTCTCATGTTCAGGCCACTCCCAGGGTATGGAGCTCACCTGTGAAACTACCCAGCAGCCCACGAGGCTCTCGTGCTTAGGCACCTCCCATGATACAGAGCTGCCCTGGGCAGGTACCATGGCAGGGCTGGGCACACAGGAACCGTGCACATAGCCCTCATTGCAGAGCACCCCAGAACGCCTGTCACGCAGAGCTGACACAGAGCACCTCAGAGCAGGACTTGAACTAACAAACAGCAGCTCCGACAGGTCTCTGACCCTGGGCATCACTCTGTGCAGCCTCCCTCTGCCTGGTCTTCCAGAGACTTCCACTGCAGCCGGGGCACCAGGCCTTTGTCTCCAACCATCACCCCTCCTCCCCCTGACTCCTGGGTTCCTCTCATTAGGATTAGGCCTTCTTGAAATTGTCTCCCACTCATGGGCCAGATAAAATGATGAGAAAACAAGCCGGAGATGCAGCCCCTTGTCTATCCTGACTCTCTGGGTCCCACACCTGTTCCTTGGAACTGGCCGTTTCAGCGAGGTCCATTTTCTGCAATGGGAGCCACTGAGGGGTGAGGATTGGCTGACCGGAGCAGCCTGTCCCTGCCGGCCAGCCCTCCCCAGGTGTGCCTGGGTTGAGGTCAATATAAACACCGCTCCAGGGAGCAACAGCCCCTGCAGCTGTGCCTGACGCCATATTCTCTGCCCCGTCAGCAGTCTCGGGGCTGTGCCGGTGGGAGGGAGTGAGGGGGCACGGTTTTGTGGGTGGCCCGGTGTGAGAGGAGCTCTGCTGGACTTTCTGCAGGAGTCTCCAGACTGCCACCTGCTAAAGAAGAGGATGGGTCACCCATACCTTCCGCTGGAATTTCTCCGCGGGCAGAGGTGAGGGAGGAAAAAAGCAGTGGGGGCCAAGACAGCACGGATATCTCAGGCAGGGAAATGGAAAGTTTTCAGAAGAGCGCCTGGGGCCAGGATCATCCTGGCAGGCCTGCAGGCACCAAGTCAGCCTGCGTGCTTTCACTGGTGTGGATCCACGGCCCTTCCTCTATGCTTTCAAGTCCTTGTACATATTCAGGTGTTTTACCTGGGAAGGGTGGGAACAGTTCAGCAGCAGCTGGCTGGGGGCTCAGCTCACGTTTACTCACAGACGCCTATGTACGGTCCCCCAGCTTTGCAATGAGGACGCTCCTTGCGGGGGGGCTGCTGGCTGCATGGGAGATAATTCGGCACCTCCGACCACCTTCAGAATTGTTTACCACTGGAGCAAGTGCCCTGATAGGGTTTTCCTCTGTATAACTAGTGGGTTCTGTTTATTTTTTCTGTTTTTTTCAAGGTAGATTTTAGTCCTCATTTATGTATTTATAGATATAAGCATGGAAATCATTCATTCATATAAATACATCTGTGTGAAGGGAAGAACATTTTTCTGTTTTATTTTTAAATTTTATTTGTTTTTTAAAAATTTGAAATTTAAGGTTATTTATTTTTTTATACAGCAGGTTATTGTTAGTTATCTATTTTATACATATACATGTATACAAGTCAGTCCCAATCTCCCAACTCATCCCACCACCACCACCCCATGGCTTCCCCCCCTTGGTTTCCATACGTTTGTTCTCTAACCCTGTGTCTCTAATTCTGCCCTGCAAACCGGTTCATCTCTACCATTTTTCTAGCTTCCACATATATGCATTAATACGCAATATTTGTTTTTCTCCTTCTGACCTACGTCTCTCTGTATGACAGTCTCTAGATCCATCCACGTCTCTACAAATGACCCAGTTTCATTCCTTTTTATGGCTGAGCAATATTCCATTTTATATATGTACCACATCTTTATCCATTCGTCTGTCTGTGGGCATTTAGCTTGCTTCCATTACCTGGCTATTGTAAATAGTGCTGCAATGAACATTGTGGTGCATGTGTCTTTTTGATTTATGGTTTTCTCTGGGTATATGCCCAGAAGTGGGATTGCTGGATCATATGGTAATTGTATTTTTAGTTTTTTTAATGAACCTCCATACTGTTCTCCATAGTGACTGTATCAATTGACATTCCCACCAATAGTGGAAGAGGGATCCATTTGTCCACACCCTCCGCAGCATTTGTAGTTTGTAGATTTTCTGATGATGCCCATTCTAACAGGTGTGAGGTGATACCTCATTGAAGTTTTGATTTGCATTTCTCTAATAATTAGTGATGTTGAGCAGCTTTTCATGTGCATCTTGGCCATCTCTGAGTCTCCTTTGAAGAAATGTCTATTTAGATATTCTACCCATTTTTGAAGTGGGTTGTTTTTTTTTTTTAAAATTAAGCTGCATGAGCTGTTTATGTATACTGGAGATTAAACCTTTGTCCATTGATTCGTTTTCACATATTTTCTCCCATTCTGAGGGTTGCCTTTTTCCATTCCCATTTTTTAACAACAAGAAAGAAAGAAAGAAAAAGAAGCAGAACACAAATGTCCGTAAAATATGCCTCTTGAAACTGTCGTTTTGAAACATGGAGGTCTTTTGAATTTTTTGGTCAGTATACGACCCCAGGATTTCTTTTCAGGGCAGGTCTCATTTACAGGCCTGCAATGATTTTGAATATCAACTGACCATTAGCGCTGGGATTCAAGCTGCTGTTGTGTGAAACGGCCACAAGGTGGCAGCAGTTCCCCTTTACCGAATCTGGTGACTAGGGCAACAGAGCCTCAATGGAAGTCGTGTTCTAGGTTGTAAGTTAGAATGGAATGTGCCAGGAAAAAGACCCTTAAGTTTGTCTCACTATTTCTGGTTCGTTTTTTTTCATTTAATTTTTATTTTTTATCACAGCAAGTTTGATTACAATGTTTGGCTTGTTGTAGGTGTGCAAGATGTGGTTCTTTTACACATATACATATGTCTGTTCTTCCTGGGATCCTTTTCCCATGTATGTTAGGACAGAATGTTGAGTAGTCTTCTCTTGGTATTCCGTAGGTGTTTGGTGATTATCTCTTTCACCTGTGTTTGTATCTGTCTGTTAACCCCAATATCCTAATGTATCCAATCCTCACACCTTTCCATTGGTGAACCATAAGTTTGTTTAATGAATCTGTGATTGCCCTTCTCTGTGGAAATATCTTCACTAGTATCAATTCTTAGGTAACACCTATAAGTGATATCATACGATATGTGTCTTTCTCTTTCTGACTTACTACAAGTCACGTGATTACCTCTAGACTCCTCTACGGTGCTGCAAATGGCATTGTGTCCTTTTTTTCCTTGGCTAATATTCTGTCTGCACATGTACCAGTTCTTCTTTGTCCACTCATCTGTTGATGGACTTTTTGGTTGCTCCCATGTCATGGCTATGGTAATGCTGCGGCAATGCACATTTGCCTGCCTGTGTCTTTCCAATTCTGGCTTCTTAGGTTATAGGCCCAGGAGTTCGCCTGCTGGATCATATGGTAGCAAAGTGTTTACCTTGTAGAGGCACCGCCATTCTCTTCTCATTAGTGGCTCTTACCAGGTTACGTCCCACTAAAAGTTGAGGTTATGCTCTTCTCCACAACACCTTCAGCGTTTATTCTTTGTAGTAGTTTTTTCTGAAGTTTATTCTGACTAGTGTGAGCTGATACCGCTTTGTGGTTGGATTGGCATGCGTCTCATAATACCTTGAAATTGAGCTTTCTGGCATGTCCTTCGTTCCTTCAAACTGTGAGTACAGCTTACCTCTTCAAATTGTTTTCGGGAAGTATGTGTGACATTTAGAAATATTTTGGCCATTCCCTCCCTCAAGACATTATGAGGGCAGGTTTCACTCACAGCCCTCCAGTACTGGTGCCTATGAAGTGACCCTTAGCACAGGTTTTAAAGCTGCTGTTGCAGGTAACGGCCAGAGGGCGGCAGCATTTCTGCTTTTCCCAATCTGTTAACTAGGGAAACAGACCCTCCTGGCAGTGGTGTTCCTCGGTTATATATTAGAGTGGAATGTGCCCCAAAAAGCTGATGTCTCCTTACTTCTGTTTGTTGTAGAAATTGAATTTATATATTTTTTTTTATTGGAGTCATATCCCATTGTGTTCATGGACCACTTCTTCTTTGAGCATTCCTCTGTTGATGGACATTTTCGTAGCTTCCAAGTGTGGGCTGTGGTCAATATTGCTGGAGTGCAGGATTGCCAGCATGTGTCTTTTTTTGTGGTACATGGGCCTCTCACTGCCGTGGGCCCTCCCATTGCAGAGCACAGGCTCCGGACGTGCAGGCCCAGCAGCCATAGCTCACGGGAACAGCCGCTCCGCGGCATGTGGGATCTCCCCAAATCGGGGCATGAATCCATGTCCCCTGCACTGGCAGGCGGACTCTCATCCACTGCGCCACCAGTGAATCCCAGCCTGTCTTTTTGAGTCTCATCCCCTCAGGTGACAGGCCCAGCAGTGGGTATGCTTGATTGAATGGTAGCTCAGTATTTATCTTTACAAGGCACGTCATTTTTGTTTTCATGACTGGCTCTTACCATGTCCCACGTTGAAGCAAGGGTAGGCATTTCTCCAAAACCCCTTCAGCATTTATTGTTTGCAGAATTTTTGCTGATGGCCATTCTGACTGCTGTGAGCTGATAGGTTTTTGTAATTTGGATCTGCATATCTTTAATTATTCCTAATGTTTAGCATTTTCCCATGCCTTTTAAAATTTCTGGCAGAGAAAAACAGAAAAAAACGGAGAGTACAATTAAACTCTTGAAATTGTCTTCTTGGATGGTTGCCCTCTTTTGAATTTTTTGGTCAATTTTCGACCCCATGTTTGTTTTTGAGGGCAGGTGTTATTCACAGGCCTGCAAGGAGTGTGAACATTTAGTGACCACTAGCAGTGGGTTTAAAGCTGCTGTTGTGGGAAATGGCCACAAGGCGGCCGCGTTTCTCCATTCCCAAGTCTGGTTCCTAGGGCAGCAGAGCCTTTCTGGGACCAATGGAATACAGAAGAAGGCATCATTGAAGTCTAACACAGAATACCATGTCCTGGTGGATGGTAGAATGACCAGTAGGGTCTAGGAATTAGGAACTACTGGATGTATATCCTCGGTGGCTTCACTGACTGTCCTAACATCCTTTACCAGGTCCCCAGCAGCCCACGGGGCTCTCGTGGTCAGGCCCCTCCCAGGATATGGGGCTCACCTGAGCAGGGCCCCAGCAGCCAACGGGGTTCTCATGTTCAGGCCACTCCCAGGGTATGGAGCTCACCTGTGAAACTACCCAGCAGCCCACGAGGCTCTCGTGCTTAGGCACCTCCCATGATACAGAGCTGCCCTGGGCAGGTACCATGGCAGGGCTGGGCACACAGGAACCGTGCACATAGCCCTCATTGCAGAGCACCCCAGAACGCCTGTCACGCAGAGCTGACACAGAGCACCTCAGAGCAGGACTTGAACTAACAAACAGCAGCTCCGACAGGTCTCTGACCCTGGGCATCACTCTGTGCAGCCTCCCTCTGCCTGGTCTTCCAGAGACTTCCACTGCAGCCGGGGCACCAGGCCTTTGTCTCCAACCATCACCCCTCCTCCCCCTGACTCCTGGGTTCCTCTCATTAGGATTAGGCCTTCTTGAAATTGTCTCCCACTCATGGGCCAGATAAAATGATGAGAAAACAAGCCGGAGATGCAGCCCCTTGTCTATCCTGACTCTCTGGGTCCCACACCTGTTCCTTGGAACTGGCCGTTTCAGCGAGGTCCATTTTCTGCAATGGGAGCCACTGAGGGGTGAGGATTGGCTGACCGGAGCAGCCTGTCCCTGCCGGCCAGCCCTCCCCAGGTGTGCCTGGGTTGAGGTCAATATAAACACCGCTCCAGGGAGCAACAGCCCCTGCAGCTGTGCCTGACGCCATATTCTCTGCCCCGTCAGCAGTCTCGGGGCTGTGCCGGTGGGAGGGAGTGAGGGGGCACGGTTTTGTGGGTGGCCCGGTGTGAGAGGAGCTCTGCTGGACTTTCTGCAGGAGTCTCCAGACTGCCACCTGCTAAAGAAGAGGATGGGTCACCCATACCTTCCGCTGGAATTTCTCCGCGGGCAGAGGTGAGGGAGGAAAAAAGCAGTGGGGGCCAAGACAGGACGGATATCTCAGGCAGGGAAATGGAAAGTTTTCAGAAGAGCGCCTGGGGCCAGGATCATCCTGGCAGGCCTGCAGGCACCAAGTCAGCCTGCGTGCTTTCACTGGTGTGGATCCACGGCCCTTCCTCTATGCTTTCAAGTCCTTGTACATATTCAGGTGTTTTACCTGGGAAGGGTGGGAACAGTTCAGCAGCAGCTGGCTGGGGGCTCAGCTCACGTTTACTCACAGACGCCTATGTACGGTCCCCCAGCTTTGCAATGAGGACGCTCCTTGCGGGGGGGCTGCTGGCTGCATGGGAGATAATTCGGCACCTCCGACCACCTTCAGAATTGTTTACCACTGGAGCAAGTGCCCTGATAGGGTTTTCCTCTGTATAACTAGTGGGTTCTGTTTATTTTTTCTGTTTTTTTCAAGGTAGATTTTAGTCCTCATTTATGTATTTATAGATATAAGCATGGAAATCATTCATTCATATAAATACATCTGTGTGAAGGGAAGAACATTTTTCTGTTTTATTTTTAAATTTTATTTGTTTTTTAAAAATTTGAAATTTAAGGTTATTTATTTTTTTATACAGCAGGTTATTGTTAGTTATCTATTTTATACATATACATGTATACAAGTCAGTCCCAATCTCCCAACTCATCCCACCACCACCACCCCATGGCTTCCCCCCCTTGGTTTCCATACGTTTGTTCTCTAACCCTGTGTCTCTAATTCTGCCCTGCAAACCGGTTCATCTCTACCATTTTTCTAGCTTCCACATATATGCATTAATACGCAATATTTGTTTTTCTCCTTCTGACCTACGTCTCTCTGTATGACAGTCTCTAGATCCATCCACGTCTCTACAAATGACCCAGTTTCATTCCTTTTTATGGCTGAGCAATATTCCATTTTATATATGTACCACATCTTTATCCATTCGTCTGTCTGTGGGCATTTAGCTTGCTTCCATTACCTGGCTATTGTAAATAGTGCTGCAATGAACATTGTGGTGCATGTGTCTTTTTGATTTATGGTTTTCTCTGGGTATATGCCCAGAAGTGGGATTGCTGGATCATATGGTAATTGTATTTTTAGTTTTTTTAATGAACCTCCATACTGTTCTCCATAGTGACTGTATCAATTGACATTCCCACCAATAGTGGAAGAGGGATCCATTTGTCCACACCCTCCGCAGCATTTGTAGTTTGTAGATTTTCTGATGATGCCCATTCTAACAGGTGTGAGGTGATACCTCATTGAAGTTTTGATTTGCATTTCTCTAATAATTAGTGATGTTGAGCAGCTTTTCATGTGCATCTTGGCCATCTCTGAGTCTCCTTTGAAGAAATGTCTATTTAGATATTCTACCCATTTTTGAAGTGGGTTGTTTTTTTTTTTTTAAAATTAAGCTGCATGAGCTGTTTATGTATACTGGAGATTAAACCTTTGTCCATTGATTCGTTTTCACATATTTTCTCCCATTCTGAGGGTTGCCTTTTTCCATTCCCATTTTTTAACAACAAGAAAGAAAGAAAGAAAAAGAAGCAGAACACAAATGTCCGTAAAATATGCCTCTTGAAACTGTCGTTTTGAAACATGGAGGTCTTTTGAATTTTTTGGTCAGTATACGACCCCAGGATTTCTTTTCAGGGCAGGTCTCATTTACAGGCCTGCAATGATTTTGAATATCAACTGACCATTAGCGCTGGGATTCAAGCTGCTGTTGTGTGAAACGGCCACAAGGTGGCAGCAGTTCCCCTTTACCGAATCTGGTGACTAGGGCAACAGAGCCTCAATGGAAGTCGTGTTCTAGGTTGTAAGTTAGAATGGAATGTGCCAGGAAAAAGACCCTTAAGTTTGTCTCACTATTTCTGGTTCGTTTTTTTTCATTTAATTTTTATTTTTTATCACAGCAAGTTTGATTACAATGTTTGGCTTGTTGTAGGTGTGCAAGATGTGGTTCTTTTACACATATACATATGTCTGTTCTTCCTGGGATCCTTTTCCCATGTATGTTAGGACAGAATGTTGAGTAGTCTTCTCTTGGTATTCCGTAGGTGTTTGGTGATTATCTCTTTCACCTGTGTTTGTATCTGTCTGTTAACCCCAATATCCTAATGTATCCAATCCTCACAC
The DNA here is from genome assembly GCF_964165515.1 of Mesoplodon bidens. Lineage (NCBI taxonomy): Eukaryota > Metazoa > Chordata > Mammalia > Artiodactyla > Ziphiidae > Mesoplodon > Mesoplodon bidens. The sequence goes on along the minus strand of NW_027671673.1, from coordinate 43,599 downwards.
CTTTCCATTGGTGAACCATAAGTTTGTTTAATGAATCTGTGATTGCCCTTCTCTGTGGAAATATCTTCACTAGTATCAATTCTTAGGTAACACCTATAAGTGATATCATACGATATGTGTCTTTCTCTTTCTGACTTACTACAAGTCACGTGATTACCTCTAGACTCCTCTACGGTGCTGCAAATGGCATTGTGTCCTTTTTTTCCTTGGCTAATATTCTGTCTGCACATGTACCAGTTCTTCTTTGTCCACTCATCTGTTGATGGACTTTTTGGTTGCTCCCATGTCATGGCTATGGTAATGCTGCGGCAATGCACATTTGCCTGCCTGTGTCTTTCCAATTCTGGCTTCTTAGGTTATAGGCCCAGGAGTTCGCCTGCTGGATCATATGGTAGCAAAGTGTTTACCTTGTAGAGGCACCGCCATTCTCTTCTCATTAGTGGCTCTTACCAGGTTACGTCCCACTAAAAGTTGAGGTTATGCTCTTCTCCACAACACCTTCAGCGTTTATTCTTTGTAGTAGTTTTTTCTGAAGTTTATTCTGACTAGTGTGAGCTGATACCGCTTTGTGGTTGGATTGGCATGCGTCTCATAATACCTTGAAATTGAGCTTTCTGGCATGTCCTTCGTTCCTTCAAACTGTGAGTACAGCTTACCTCTTCAAATTGTTTTCGGGAAGTATGTGTGACATTTAGAAATATTTTGGCCATTCCCTCCCTCAAGACATTATGAGGGCAGGTTTCACTCACAGCCCTCCAGTACTGGTGCCTATGAAGTGACCCTTAGCACAGGTTTTAAAGCTGCTGTTGCAGGTAACGGCCAGAGGGCGGCAGCATTTCTGCTTTTCCCAATCTGTTAACTAGGGAAACAGACCCTCCTGGCAGTGGTGTTCCTCGGTTATATATTAGAGTGGAATGTGCCCCAAAAAGCTGATGTCTCCTTACTTCTGTTTGTTGTAGAAATTGAATTTATATATTTTTTTTTATTGGAGTCATATCCCATTGTGTTCATGGACCACTTCTTCTTTGAGCATTCCTCTGTTGATGGACATTTTCGTAGCTTCCAAGTGTGGGCTGTGGTCAATATTGCTGGAGTGCAGGATTGCCAGCATGTGTCTTTTTTTGTGGTACATGGGCCTCTCACTGCCGTGGGCCCTCCCATTGCAGAGCACAGGCTCCGGACGTGCAGGCCCAGCAGCCATAGCTCACGGGAACAGCCGCTCCGCGGCATGTGGGATCTCCCCAAATCGGGGCATGAATCCATGTCCCCTGCACTGGCAGGCGGACTCTCATCCACTGCGCCACCAGTGAATCCCAGCCTGTCTTTTTGAGTCTCATCCCCTCAGGTGACAGGCCCAGCAGTGGGTATGCTTGATTGAATGGTAGCTCAGTATTTATCTTTACAAGGCACGTCATTTTTGTTTTCATGACTGGCTCTTACCATGTCCCACGTTGAAGCAAGGGTAGGCATTTCTCCAAAACCCCTTCAGCATTTATTGTTTGCAGAATTTTTGCTGATGGCCATTCTGACTGCTGTGAGCTGATAGGTTTTTGTAATTTGGATCTGCATATCTTTAATTATTCCTAATGTTTAGCATTTTCCCATGCCTTTTAAAATTTCTGGCAGAGAAAAACAGAAAAAAACGGAGAGTACAATTAAACTCTTGAAATTGTCTTCTTGGATGGTTGCCCTCTTTTGAATTTTTTGGTCAATTTTCGACCCCATGTTTGTTTTTGAGGGCAGGTGTTATTCACAGGCCTGCAAGGAGTGTGAACATTTAGTGACCACTAGCAGTGGGTTTAAAGCTGCTGTTGTGGGAAATGGCCACAAGGCGGCCGCGTTTCTCCATTCCCAAGTCTGGTTCCTAGGGCAGCAGAGCCTTTCTGGGACCAATGGAATACAGAAGAAGGCATCATTGAAGTCTAACACAGAATACCATGTCCTGGTGGATGGTAGAATGACCAGTAGGGTCTAGGAATTAGGAACTACTGGATGTATATCCTCGGTGGCTTCACTGACTGTCCTAACATCCTTTACCAGGTCCCCAGCAGCCCACGGGGCTCTCGTGGTCAGGCCCCTCCCAGGATATGGGGCTCACCTGAGCAGGGCCCCAGCAGCCAACGGGGTTCTCATGTTCAGGCCACTCCCAGGGTATGGAGCTCACCTGTGAAACTACCCAGCAGCCCACGAGGCTCTCGTGCTTAGGCACCTCCCATGATACAGAGCTGCCCTGGGCAGGTACCATGGCAGGGCTGGGCACACAGGAACCGTGCACATAGCCCTCATTGCAGAGCACCCCAGAACGCCTGTCACGCAGAGCTGACACAGAGCACCTCAGAGCAGGACTTGAACTAACAAACAGCAGCTCCGACAGGTCTCTGACCCTGGGCATCACTCTGTGCAGCCTCCCTCTGCCTGGTCTTCCAGAGACTTCCACTGCAGCCGGGGCACCAGGCCTTTGTCTCCAACCATCACCCCTCCTCCCCCTGACTCCTGGGTTCCTCTCATTAGGATTAGGCCTTCTTGAAATTGTCTCCCACTCATGGGCCAGATAAAATGATGAGAAAACAAGCCGGAGATGCAGCCCCTTGTCTATCCTGACTCTCTGGGTCCCACACCTGTTCCTTGGAACTGGCCGTTTCAGCGAGGTCCATTTTCTGCAATGGGAGCCACTGAGGGGTGAGGATTGGCTGACCGGAGCAGCCTGTCCCTGCCGGCCAGCCCTCCCCAGGTGTGCCTGGGTTGAGGTCAATATAAACACCGCTCCAGGGAGCAACAGCCCCTGCAGCTGTGCCTGACGCCATATTCTCTGCCCCGTCAGCAGTCTCGGGGCTGTGCCGGTGGGAGGGAGTGAGGGGGCACGGTTTTGTGGGTGGCCCGGTGTGAGAGGAGCTCTGCTGGACTTTCTGCAGGAGTCTCCAGACTGCCACCTGCTAAAGAAGAGGATGGGTCACCCATACCTTCCGCTGGAATTTCTCCGCGGGCAGAGGTGAGGGAGGAAAAAAGCAGTGGGGGCCAAGACAGCACGGATATCTCAGGCAGGGAAATGGAAAGTTTTCAGAAGAGCGCCTGGGGCCAGGATCATCCTGGCAGGCCTGCAGGCACCAAGTCAGCCTGCGTGCTTTCACTGGTGTGGATCCACGGCCCTTCCTCTATGCTTTCAAGTCCTTGTACATATTCAGGTGTTTTACCTGGGAAGGGTGGGAACAGTTCAGCAGCAGCTGGCTGGGGGCTCAGCTCACGTTTACTCACAGACGCCTATGTACGGTCCCCCAGCTTTGCAATGAGGACGCTCCTTGCGGGGGTGCTGCTGGCTGCATGGGAGATAATTCGGCACCTCCGACCACCTTCAGAATTGTTTACCACTGGAGCAAGTGCCCTGATAGGGTTTTCCTCTGTATAACTACTGGGTTCTGTTTATTTTTTCTGTTTTTTTCAAGGTAGATTTTAGTCCTCATTTATGTATTTATAGATATAAGCATGGAAATCATTCATTCATATAAATACATCTGTGTGAAGGGAAGAACATTTTTCTGTTTTATTTTTAAATTTTATTTGTTTTTTAAATATTTGAAATTTAAGGTTATTTATTTTTTTATACAGCAGGTTATTGTTAGTTATCTATTTTATACATATACATGTATACAAGTCAGTCCCAATCTCCCAACTCATCCCACCACCACCACCCCATGGCTTCCCCCCCTTGGTTTCCATACGTTTGTTCTCTAACCCTGTGTCTCTAATTCTGCCCTGCAAACCGGTTCATCTCTACCATTTTTCTAGCTTCCACATATATGCATTAATACGCAATATTTGTTTTTCTCCTTCTGACCTACGTCTCTCTGTATGACAGTCTCTAGATCCATCCACGTCTCTACAAATGACCCAGTTTCATTCCTTTTTATGGCTGAGCAATATTCCATTTTATATATGTACCACATCTTTATCCATTCGTCTGTCTGTGGGCATTTAGCTTGCTTCCATTACCTGGCTATTGTAAATAGTGCTGCAATGAACATTGTGGTGCATGTGTCTTTTTGATTTATGGTTTTCTCTGGGTATATGCCCAGAAGTGGGATTGCTGGATCATATGGTAATTGTATTTTTAGTTTTTTTAATGAACCTCCATACTGTTCTCCATAGTGACTGTATCAATTGACATTCCCACCAATAGTGGAAGAGGGATCCATTTGTCCACACCCTCCGCAGCATTTGTAGTTTGTAGATTTTCTGATGATGCCCATTCTAACAGGTGTGAGGTGATACCTCATTGAAGTTTTGATTTGCATTTCTCTAATAATTAGTGATGTTGAGCAGCTTTTCATGTGCATCTTGGCCATCTCTGAGTCTCCTTTGAAGAAATGTCTATTTAGATATTCTACCCATTTTTGAAGTGGGTTGTTTTTTTTTTTTTTAATATTAAGCTGCATGAGCTGTTTATGTATACTGGAGATTAAACCTTTGTCCATTGATTCGTTTTCACATATTTTCTCCCATTCTGAGGGTTGCCTTTTTCCATTCCCATTTTTTAACAAAAAGAAAGAAAGAAAGAAAAAGAAGCAGAACACAAATGTCCGTAAAATATGCCTCTTGAAACTGTCGTTTTGAAACATGGAGGTCTTTTGAATTTTTTGGTCAGTATACGACCCCAGGATTTCTTTTCAGGGCAGGTCTCATTTACAGGCCTGCAATGATTTTGAATATCAACTGACCATTAGCGCTGGGATTCAAGCTGCTGTTGTGTGAAACGGCCACAAGGTGGCAGCAGTTCCCCTTTACCGAATCTGGTGACTAGGGCAACAGAGCCTCAATGGAAGTCGTGTTCTAGGTTGTAAGTTAGAATGGAATGTGCCAGGAAAAAGACCCTTAAGTTTGTCTCACTATTTCTGGTTCGTTTTTTTTCATTTAATTTTTATTTTTTATCACAGCAAGTTTGATTACAATGTTTGGCTTGTTGTAGGTGTGCAAGATGTGGTTCTTTTACACATATACATATGTCTGTTCTTCCTGGGATCCTTTTCCCATGTATGTTAGGACAGAATGTTGAGTAGTCTTCTCTTGGTATTCCGTAGGTGTTTGGTGATTATCTCTTTCACCTGTGTTTGTATCTGTCTGTTAACCCCAATATCCTAATGTATCCAATCCTCACACCTTTCCATTGGTGAACCATAAGTTTGTTTAATGAATCTGTGATTGCCCTTCTCTGTGGAAATATCTTCACTAGTATCAATTCTTAGGTAACACCTATAAGTGATATCATACGATATGTGTCTTTCTCTTTCTGACTTACTACAAGTCACGTGATTACCTCTAGACTCCTCTACGGTGCTGCAAATGGCATTGTGTCCTTTTTTTCCTTGGCTAATATTCTGTCTGCACATGTACCAGTTCTTCTTTGTCCACTCATCTGTTGATGGACTTTTTGGTTGCTCCCATGTCATGGCTATGGTAATGCTGCGGCAATGCACATTTGCCTGCCTGTGTCTTTCCAATTCTGGCTTCTTAGGTTATAGGCCCAGGAGTTCGCCTGCTGGATCATATGGTAGCAAAGTGTTTACCTTGTAGAGGCACCGCCATTCTCTTCTCATTAGTGGCTCTTACCAGGTTACGTCCCACTAAAAGTTGAGGTTATGCTCTTCTCCACAACACCTTCAGCGTTTATTCTTTGTAGTAGTTTTTTCTGAAGTTTATTCTGACTAGTGTGAGCTGATACCGCTTTGTGGTTGGATTGGCATGCGTCTCATAATACCTTGAAATTGAGCTTTCTGGCATGTCCTTCGTTCCTTCAAACTGTGAGTACAGCTTACCTCTTCAAATTGTTTTCGGGAAGTATGTGTGACATTTAGAAATATTTTGGCCATTCCCTCCCTCAAGACATTATGAGGGCAGGTTTCACTCACAGCCCTCCAGTACTGGTGCCTATGAAGTGACCCTTAGCACAGGTTTTAAAGCTGCTGTTGCAGGTAACGGCCAGAGGGCGGCAGCATTTCTGCTTTTCCCAATCTGTTAACTAGGGAAACAGACCCTCCTGGCAGTGGTGTTCCTCGGTTATATATTAGAGTGGAATGTGCCCCAAAAAGCTGATGTCTCCTTACTTCTGTTTGTTGTAGAAATTGAATTTATATATTTTTTTTTATTGGAGTCATATCCCATTGTGTTCATGGACCACTTCTTCTTTGAGCATTCCTCTGTTGATGGACATTTTCGTAGCTTCCAAGTGTGGGCTGTGGTCAATATTGCTGGAGTGCAGGATTGCCAGCATGTGTCTTTTTTTGTGGTACATGGGCCTCTCACTGCCGTGGGCCCTCCCATTGCAGAGCACAGGCTCCGGACGTGCAGGCCCAGCAGCCATAGCTCACGGGAACAGCCGCTCCGCGGCATGTGGGATCTCCCCAAATCGGGGCATGAATCCATGTCCCCTGCACTGGCAGGCGGACTCTCATCCACTGCGCCACCAGTGAATCCCAGCCTGTCTTTTTGAGTCTCATCCCCTCAGGTGACAGGCCCAGCAGTGGGTATGCTTGATTGAATGGTAGCTCAGTATTTATCTTTACAAGGCACGTCATTTTTGTTTTCATGACTGGCTCTTACCATGTCCCACGTTGAAGCAAGGGTAGGCATTTCTCCAAAACCCCTTCAGCATTTATTGTTTGCAGAATTTTTGCTGATGGCCATTCTGACTGCTGTGAGCTGATAGGTTTTTGTAATTTGGATCTGCATATCTTTAATTATTCCTAATGTTTAGCATTTTCCCATGCCTTTTAAATTTTCTGGCAGAGAAAAACAGAAAAAAACGGAGAGTACAATTAAACTCTTGAAATTGTCTTCTTGGATGGTTGCCCTCTTTTGAATTTTTTGTTCAATTTTCGACCCCATGTTTGTTTTTGAGGGCAGGTGTTATTCACAGGCCTGCAAGGAGTGTGAACATTTAGTGACCACTAGCAGTGGGTTTAAAGCTGCTGTTGTGGGAAATGGCCACAAGGCGGCCGCGTTTCTCCATTCCCAAGTCTGGTTCCTAGGGCAGCAGAGCCTTTCTGGGACCAATGGAATACAGAAGAAGGCATCATTGAAGTCTAACACAGAATACCATGTCCTGGTGGATGGTAGAATGACCAGTAGGGTCTAGGAATTAGGAACTACTGGATGTATATCCTCGGTGGCTTCACTGACTGTCCTAACATCCTTTACCAGGTCCCCAGCAGCCCACGGGGCTCTCGTGGTCAGGCCCCTCCCAGGATATGGGGCTCACCTGAGCAGGGCCCCAGCAGCCAACGGGGTTCTCATGTTCAGGCCACTCCCAGGGTATGGAGCTCACCTGTGAAACTACCCAGCAGCCCACGAGGCTCTCGTGCTTAGGCACCTCCCATGATACAGAGCTGCCCTGGGCAGGTACCATGGCAGGGCTGGGCACACAGGAACCGTGCACATAGCCCTCATTGCAGAGCACCCCAGAACGCCTGTCACGCAGAGCTGACACAGAGCACCTCAGAGCAGGACTTGAACTAACAAACAGCAGCTCCGACAGGTCTCTGACCCTGGGCATCACTCTGTGCAGCCTCCCTCTGCCTGGTCTTCCAGAGACTTCCACTGCAGCCGGGGCACCAGGCCTTTGTCTCCAACCATCACCCCTCCTCCCCCTGACTCCTGGGTTCCTCTCATTAGGATTAGGCCTTCTTGAAATTGTCTCCCACTCATGGGCCAGATAAAATGATGAGAAAACAAGCCGGAGATGCAGCCCCTTGTCTATCCTGACTCTCTGGGTCCCACACCTGTTCCTTGGAACTGGCCGTTTCAGCGAGGTCCATTTTCTGCAATGGGAGCCACTGAGGGGTGAGGATTGGCTGACCGGAGCAGCCTGTCCCTGCCGGCCAGCCCTCCCCAGGTGTGCCTGGGTTGAGGTCAATATAAACACCGCTCCAGGGAGCAACAGCCCCTGCAGCTGTGCCTGACGCCATATTCTCTGCCCCGTCAGCAGTCTCGGGGCTGTGCCGGTGGGAGGGAGTGAGGGGGCACGGTTTTGTGGGTGGCCCGGTGTGAGAGGAGCTCTGCTGGACTTTCTGCAGGAGTCTCCAGACTGCCACCTGCTAAAGAAGAGGATGGGTCACCCATACCTTCCGCTGGAATTTCTCCGCGGGCAGAGGTGAGGGAGGAAAAAAGCAGTGGGGGCCAAGACAGGACGGATATCTCAGGCAGGGAAATGGAAAGTTTTCAGAAGAGCGCCTGGGGCCAGGATCATCCTGGCAGGCCTGCAGGCACCAAGTCAGCCTGCGTGCTTTCACTGGTGTGGATCCACGGCCCTTCCTCTATGCTTTCAAGTCCTTGTACATATTCAGGTGTTTTACCTGGGAAGGGTGGGAACAGTTCAGCAGCAGCTGGCTGGGGGCTCAGCTCACGTTTACTCACAGACGCCTATGTACGGTCCCCCAGCTTTGCAATGAGGACGCTCCTTGCGGGGGGGCTGCTGGCTGCATGGGAGATAATTCGGCACCTCCGACCACCTTCAGAATTGTTTACCACTGGAGCAAGTGCCCTGATAGGGTTTTCCTCTGTATAACTAGTGGGTTCTGTTTATTTTTTCTGTTTTTTTCAAGGTAGATTTTAGTCCTCATTTATGTATTTATAGATATAAGCATGGAAATCATTCATTCATATAAATACATCTGTGTGAAGGGAAGAACATTTTTCTGTTTTATTTTTAAATTTTATTTGTTTTTTAAAAATTTGAAATTTAAGGTTATTTATTTTTTTATACAGCAGGTTATTGTTAGTTATCTATTTTATACATATACATGTATACAAGTCAGTCCCAATCTCCCAACTCATCCCACCACCACCACCCCATGGCTTCCCCCCCTTGGTTTCCATACGTTTGTTCTCTAACCCTGTGTCTCTAATTCTGCCCTGCAAACCGGTTCATCTCTACCATTTTTCTAGCTTCCACATATATGCATTAATACGCAATATTTGTTTTTCTCTTTCTGACCTACGTCTCTCTGTATGACAGTCTCTAGATCCATCCACGTCTCTACAAATGACCCAGTTTCATTCCTTTTTATGGCTGAGCAATATTCCATTTTATATATGTACCACATCTTTATCCATTCGTCTGTCTGTGGGCATTTAGCTTGCTTCCATTACCTGGCTATTGTAAATAGTGCTGCAATGAACATTGTGGTGCATGTGTCTTTTTGATTTATGGTTTTCTCTGGGTATATGCCCAGAAGTGGGATTGCTGGATCATATGGTAATTGTATTTTTAGTTTTTTTAATGAACCTCCATACTGTTCTCCATAGTGACTGTATCAATTGACATTCCCACCAATAGTGGAAGAGGGATCCATTTGTCCACACCCTCCGCAGCATTTGTAGTTTGTAGATTTTCTGATGATGCCCATTCTAACAGGTGTGAGGTGATACCTCATTGAAGTTTTGATTTGCATTTCTCTAATAATTAGTGATGTTGAGCAGCTTTTCATGTGCATCTTGGCCATCTCTGAGTCTCCTTTGAAGAAATGTCTATTTAGATATTCTACCCATTTTTGAAGTGGGTTGTTTTTTTTTTTTAATATTAAGCTGCATGAGCTGTTTATGTATACTGGAGATTAAACCTTTGTCCATTGATTCGTTTTCACATATTTTCTCCCATTCTGAGGGTTGCCTTTTTCCATTCCCATTTTTTAACAAAAAGAAAGAAAGAAAGAAAAAGAAGCAGAACACAAATGTCCGTAAAATATGCCTCTTGAAACTGTCGTTTTGAAACATGGAGGTCTTTTGAATTTTTTGGTCAGTATACGACCCCAGGATTTCTTTTCAGGGCAGGTCTCATTTACAGGCCTGCAATGATTTTGAATATCAACTGACCATTAGCGCTGGGATTCAAGCTGCTGTTGTGTGAAACGGCCACAAGGTGGCAGCAGTTCCCCTTTACCGAATCTGGTGACTAGGGCAACAGAGCCTCAATGGAAGTCGTGTTCTAGGTTGTAAGTTAGAATGGAATGTGCCAGGAAAAAGACCCTTAAGTTTGTCTCACTATTTCTGGTTCGTTTTTTTTCATTTAATTTTTATTTTTTATCACAGCAAGTTTGATTACAATGTTTGGCTTGTTGTAGGTGTGCAAGATGTGGTTCTTTTACACATATACATATGTCTGTTCTTCCTGGGATCCTTTTCCCATGTATGTTAGGACAGAATGTTGAGTAGTCTTCTCTTGGTATTCCGTAGGTGTTTGGTGATTATCTCTTTCACCTGTGTTTGTATCTGTCTGTTAACCCCAATATCCTAATGTATCCAATCCTCACACCTTTCCATTGGTGAACCATAAGTTTGTTTAATGAATCTGTGATTGCCCTTCTCTGTGGAAATATCTTCACTAGTATCAATTCTTAGGTAACACCTATAAGTGATATCATACGATATGTGTCTTTCTCTTTCTGACTTACTACAAGTCACGTGATTACCTCTAGACTCCTCTACGGTGCTGCAAATGGCATTGTGTCCTTTTTTTCCTTGGCTAATATTCTGTCTGGACATGTACCAGTTCTTCTTTGTCCACTCATCTGTTGATGGACTTTTTGGTTGCTCCCATGTCATGGCTATGGTAATGCTGCGGCAATGCACATTTGCCTGCCTGTGTCTTTCCAATTCTGGCTTCTTAGGTTATAGGCCCAGGAGTTCGCCTGCTGGATCATATGGTAGCAAAGTGTTTACCTTGTAGAGGCACCGCCATTCTCTTCTCATTAGTGGCTCTTACCAGGTTACGTCCCACTAAAAGTTGAGGTTATGCTCTTCTCCACAACACCTTCAGCGTTTATTCTTTGTAGTAGTTTTTTCTGAAGTTTATTCTGACTAGTGTGAGCTGATACCGCTTTGTGGTTGGATTTGCATGCGTCTCATAATACCTTGAAATTGAGCTTTCTGGCATGTCCTTCGTTCCTTCAAACTGTGAGTACAGCTTACCTCTTCAAATTGTTTTCGGGAAGTATGTGTGACATTTAGAAATATTTTGGCCATTCCCTCCCTCAAGACATTATGAGGGCAGGTTTCACTCACAGCCCTCCAGTACTGGTGCCTATGAAGTGACCCTTAGCACAGGTTTTAAAGCTGCTGTTGCAGGTAACGGCCAGAGGGCGGCAGCATTTCTGCTTTTCCCAATCTGTTAACTAGGGAAACAGACCCTCCTGGCAGTGGTGTTCCTCGGTTATATATTAGAGTGGAATGTGCCCCAAAAAGCTGATGTCTCCTTACTTCTGTTTGTTGTAGAAATTGAATTTATATATTTTTTTTTATTGGAGTCATATCCCATTGTGTTCATGGACCACTTCTTCTTTGAGCATTCCTCTGTTGATGGACATTTTCGTAGCTTCCAAGTGTGGGCTGTGGTCAATATTGCTGGAGTGCAGGATTGCCAGCATGTGTCTTTTTTTGTGGTACATGGGCCTCTCACTGCCGTGGGCCCTCCCATTGCAGAGCACAGGCTCCGGACGTGCAGGCCCAGCAGCCATAGCTCACGGGAACAGCCGCTCCGTGGCATGTGGGATCTCCCCAAATCGGGGCATGAATCCATGTCCCCTGCACTGGCAGGCGGACTCTCATCCACTGCGCCACCAGTGAATCCCAGCCTGTCTTTTTGAGTCTCATCCCCTCAGGTGACAGGCCCAGCAGTGGGTATGCTTGATTGAATGGTAGCTCAGTATTTATCTTTACAAGGCACGTCATTTTTGTTTTCATGACTGGCTCTTACCATGTCCCACGTTGAAGCAAGGGTAGGCATTTCTCCAAAACCCCTTCAGCATTTATTGTTTGCAGAATTTTTGCTGATGGCCATTCTGACTGCTGTGAGCTGATAGGTTTTTGTAATTTGGATCTGCATATCTTTAATTATTCCTAATGTTTAGCATTTTCCCATGCCTTTTAAAATTTCTGGCAGAGAAAAACAGAAAAAAACGGAGAGTACAATTAAACTCTTGAAATTGTCTTCTTGGATGGTTGCCCTCTTTTGAATTTTTTGTTCAATTTTCGACCCCATGTTTGTTTTTGAGGGCAGGTGTTATTCACAGGCCTGCAAGGAGTGTGAACATTTAGTGACCACTAGCAGTGGGTTTAAAGCTGCTGTTGTGGGAAATGGCCACAAGGCGGCCGCGTTTCTCCATTCCCAAGTCTGGTTCCTAGGGCAGCAGAGCCTTTCTGGGACCAATGGAATACAGAAGAAGGCATCATTGAAGTCTAACACAGAATACCATGTCCTGGTGGATGGTAGAATGACCAGTAGGGTCTAGGAATTAGGAACTACTGGATGTATATCCTCGGTGGCTTCACTGACTGTCCTAACATCCTTTACCAGGTCCCCAGCAGCCCACGGGGCTCTCGTGGTCAGGCCCCTCCCAGGATATGGGGCTCACCTGAGCAGGGCCCCAGCAGCCAACGGGGTTCTCATGTTCAGGCCACTCCCAGGGTATGGAGCTCACCTGTGAAACTACCCAGCAGCCCACGAGGCTCTCGTGCTTAGGCACCTCCCATGATACAGAGCTGCCCTGGGCAGGTACCATGGCAGGGCTGGGCACACAGGAACCGTGCACATAGCCCTCATTGCAGAGCACCCCAGAACGCCTGTCACGCAGAGCTGACACAGAGCACCTCAGAGCAGGACTTGAACTAACAAACAGCAGCTCCGACAGGTCTCTGACCCTGGGCATCACTCTGTGCAGCCTCCCTCTGCCTGGTCTTCCAGAGACTTCCACTGCAGCCGGGGCACCAGGCCTTTGTCTCCAACCATCACCCCTCCTCCCCCTGACTCCTGGGTTCCTCTCATTAGGATTAGGCCTTCTTGAAATTGTCTCCCACTCATGGGCCAGATAAAATGATGAGAAAACAAGCCGGAGATGCAGCCCCTTGTCTATCCTGACTCTCTGGGTCCCACACCTGTTCCTTGGAACTGGCCGTTTCAGCGAGGTCCATTTTCTGCAATGGGAGCCACTGAGGGGTGAGGATTGGCTGACCGGAGCAGCCTGTCCCTGCCGGCCAGCCCTCCCCAGGTGTGCCTGGGTTGAGGTCAATATAAACACCGCTCCAGGGAGCAACAGCCCCTGCAGCTGTGCCTGACGCCATATTCTCTGCCCCGTCAGCAGTCTCGGGGCTGTGCCGGTGGGAGGGAGTGAGGGGGCACGGTTTTGTGGGTGGCCCGGTGTGAGAGGAGCTCTGCTGGACTTTCTGCAGGAGTCTCCAGACTGCCACCTGCTAAAGAAGAGGATGGGTCACCCATACCTTCCGCTGGAATTTCTCCGCGGGCAGAGGTGAGGGAGGAAAAAAGCAGTGGGGGCCAAGACAGGACGGATATCTCAGGCAGGGAAATGGAAAGTTTTCAGAAGAGCGCCTGGGGCCAGGATCATCCTGGCAGGCCTGCAGGCACCAAGTCAGCCTGCGTGCTTTCACTGGTGTGGATCCACGGCCCTTCCTCTATGCTTTCAAGTCCTTGTACATATTCAGGTGTTTTACCTGGGAAGGGTGGGAACAGTTCAGCAGCAGCTGGCTGGGGGCTCAGCTCACGTTTACTCACAGACGCCTATGTACGGTCCCCCAGCTTTGCAATGAGGACGCTCCTTGCGGGGGGGCTGCTGGCTGCATGGGAGATAATTCGGCACCTCCGACCACCTTCAGAATTGTTTACCACTGGAGCAAGTGCCCTGATAGGGTTTTCCTCTGTATAACTAGTGGGTTCTGTTTATTTTTTCTGTTTTTTTCAAGGTAGATTTTAGTCCTCATTTATGTATTTATAGATATAAGCATGGAAATCATTCATTCATATAAATACATCTGTGTGAAGGGAAGAACATTTTTCTGTTTTATTTTTAAATTTTATTTGTTTTTTAAAAATTTGAAATTTAAGGTTATTTATTTTTTTATACAGCAGGTTATTGTTAGTTATCTATTTTATACATATACATGTATACAAGTCAGTCCCAATCTCCCAACTCATCCCACCACCACCACCCCATGGCTTCCCCCCCTTGGTTTCCATACGTTTGTTCTCTAACCCTGTGTCTCTAATTCTGCCCTGCAAACCGGTTCATCTCTACCATTTTTCTAGCTTCCACATATATGCATTAATACGCAATATTTGTTTTTCTCTTTCTGACCTACGTCTCTCTGTATGACAGTCTCTAGATCCATCCACGTCTCTACAAATGACCCAGTTTCATTCCTTTTTATGGCTGAGCAATATTCCATTTTATATATGTACCACATCTTTATCCATTCGTCTGTCTGTGGGCATTTAGCTTGCTTCCATTACCTGGCTATTGTAAATAGTGCTGCAATGAACATTGTGGTGCATGTGTCTTTTTGATTTATGGTTTTCTCTGGGTATATGCCCAGAAGTGGGATTGCTGGATCATATGGTAATTGTATTTTTAGTTTTTTTTAATGAACCTCCATACTGTTCTCCATAGTGACTGTATCAATTGACATTCCCACCAATAGTGGAAGAGGGATCCATTTGTCCACACCCTCCGCAGCATTTGTAGTTTGTAGATTTTCTGATGATGCCCATTCTAACAGGTGTGAGGTGATACCTCATTGAAGTTTTGATTTGCATTTCTCTAATAATTAGTGATGTTGAGCAGCTTTTCATGTGCATCTTGGCCATCTCTGAGTCTCCTTTGAAGAAATGTCTATTTAGATATTCTACCCATTTTTGAAGTGGGTTGTTTTTTTTTTTTTAATATTAAGCTGCATGAGCTGTTTATGTATACTGGAGATTAAACCTTTGTCCATTGATTCGTTTTCACATATTTTCTCCCATTCTGAGGGTTGCCTTTTTCCATTCCCATTTTTTAACAAAAAGAAAGAAAGAAAGAAAAAGAAGCAGAACACAAATGTCCGTAAAATATGCCTCTTGAAACTGTCGTTTTGAAACATGGAGGTCTTTTGAATTTTTTGGTCAGTATACGACCCCAGGATTTCTTTTCAGGGCAGGTCTCATTTACAGGCCTGCAATGATTTTGAATATCAACTGACCATTAGCGCTGGGATTCAAGCTGCTGTTGTGTGAAACGGCCACAAGGTGGCAGCAGTTCCCCTTTACCGAATCTGGTGACTAGGGCAACAGAGCCTCAATGGAAGTCGTGTTCTAGGTTGTAAGTTAGAATGGAATGTGCCAGGAAAAAGACCCTTAAGTTTGTCTCACTATTTCTGGTTCGTTTTTTTTCATTTAATTTTTATTTTTTATCACAGCAAGTTTGATTACAATGTTTGGCTTGTTGTAGGTGTGCAAGATGTGGTTCTTTTACACATATACATATGTCTGTTCTTCCTGGGATCCTTTTCCCATGTATGTTAGGACAGAATGTTGAGTAGTCTTCTCTTGGTATTCCGTAGGTGTTTGGTGATTATCTCTTTCACCTGTGTTTGTATCTGTCTGTTAACCCCAATATCCTAATGTATCCAATCCTCACACCTTTCCATTGGTGAACCATAAGTTTGTTTAATGAATCTGTGATTGCCCTTCTCTGTGGAAATATCTTCACTAGTATCAATTCTTAGGTAACACCTATAAGTGATATCATACGATATGTGTCTTTCTCTTTCTGACTTACTACAAGTCACGTGATTACCTCTAGACTCCTCTACGGTGCTGCAAATGGCATTGTGTCCTTTTTTTCCTTGGCTAATATTCTGTCTGGACATGTACCAGTTCTTCTTTGTCCACTCATCTGTTGATGGACTTTTTGGTTGCTCCCATGTCATGGCTATGGTAATGCTGCGGCAATGCACATTTGCCTGCCTGTGTCTTTCCAATTCTGGCTTCTTAGGTTATAGGCCCAGGAGTTCGCCTGCTGGATCATATGGTAGCAAAGTGTTTACCTTGTAGAGGCACCGCCATTCTCTTCTCATTAGTGGCTCTTACCAGGTTACGTCCCACTAAAAGTTGAGGTTATGCTCTTCTCCACAACACCTTCAGCGTTTATTCTTTGTAGTAGTTTTTTCTGAAGTTTATTCTGACTAGTGTGAGCTGATACCGCTTTGTGGTTGGATTGGCATGCGTCTCATAATACCTTGAAATTGAGCTTTCTGGCATGTCCTTTGTTCCTTCAAACTGTGAGTACAGCTTACCTCTTCAAATTGTTTTCGGGAAGTATGTGTGACATTTAGAAATATTTTGGCCATTCCCTCCCTCAAGACATTATGAGGGCAGGTTTCACTCACAGCCCTCCAGTACTGGTGCCTATGAAGTGACCCTTAGCACAGGTTTTAAAGCTGCTGTTGCAGGTAACGGCCAGAGGGCGGCAGCATTTCTGCTTTTCCCAATCTGTTAACTAGGGAAACAGACCCTCCTGGCAGTGGTGTTCCTCGGTTATATATTAGAGTGGAATGTGCCCCAAAAAGCTGATGTCTCCTTACTTCTGTTTGTTGTAGAAATTGAATTTATATATTTTTTTTTATTGGAGTCATATCCCATTGTGTTCATGGACCACTTCTTCTTTGAGCATTCCTCTGTTGATGGACATTTTCGTAGCTTCCAAGTGTGGGCTGTGGTCAATATTGCTGGAGTGCAGGATTGCCAGCATGTGTCTTTTTTTGTGGTACATGGGCCTCTCACTGCCGTGGGCCCTCCCATTGCAGAGCACAGGCTCCGGACGTGCAGGCCCAGCAGCCATAGCTCACGGGAACAGCCGCTCCGCGGCATGTGGGATCTCCCCAAATCGGGGCATGAATCCATGTCCCCTGCACTGGCAGGCGGACTCTCATCCACTGCGCCACCAGTGAATCCCAGCCTGTCTTTTTGAGTCTCATCCCCTCAGGTGACAGGCCCAGCAGTGGGTATGCTTGATTGAATGGTAGCTCAGTATTTATCTTTACAAGGCACGTCATTTTTGTTTTCATGACTGGCTCTTACCATGTCCCACGTTGAAGCAAGGGTAGGCATTTCTCCAAAACCCCTTCAGCATTTATTGTTTGCAGAATTTTTGCTGATGGCCATTCTGACTGCTGTGAGCTGATAGTTTTTTGTAATTTGGATCTGCATATCTTTAATTATTCCTAATGTTTAGCATTTTCCCATGCCTTTTAAAATTTCTGGCAGAGAAAAACAGAAAAAAACGGAGAGTACAATTAAACTCTTGAAATTGTCTTCTTGGATGGTTGCCCTCTTTTGAATTTTTTGTTCAATTTTCGACCCCATGTTTGTTTTTGAGGGCAGGTGTTATTCACAGGCCTGCAAGGAGTGTGAACATTTAGTGACCACTAGCAGTGGGTTTAAAGCTGCTGTTGTGGGAAATGGCCACAAGGCGGCCGCGTTTCTCCATTCCCAAGTCTGGTTCCTAGGGCAGCAGAGCCTTTCTGGGACCAATGGAATACAGAAGAAGGCATCATTGAAGTCTAACACAGAATACCATGTCCTGGTGGATGGTAGAATGACCAGTAGGGTCTAGGAATTAGGAACTACTGGATGTATATCCTCGGTGGCTTCACTGACTGTCCTAACATCCTTTACCAGGTCCCCAGCAGCCCACGGGGCTCTCGTGGTCAGGCCCCTCCCAGGATATGGGGCTCACCTGAGCAGGGCCCCAGCAGCCAACGGGGTTCTCATGTTCAGGCCACTCCCAGGGTATGGAGCTCACCTGTGAAACTACCCAGCAGCCCACGAGGCTCTCGTGCTTAGGCACCTCCCATGATACAGAGCTGCCCTGGGCAGGTACCATGGCAGGGCTGGGCACACAGGAACCGTGCACATAGCCCTCATTGCAGAGCACCCCAGAACGCCTGTCACGCAGAGCTGACACAGAGCACCTCAGAGCAGGACTTGAACTAACAAACAGCAGCTCCGACAGGTCTCTGACCCTGGGCATCACTCTGTGCAGCCTCCCTCTGCCTGGTCTTCCAGAGACTTCCACTGCAGCCGGGGCACCAGGCCTTTGTCTCCAACCATCACCCCTCCTCCCCCTGACTCCTGGGTTCCTCTCATTAGGATTAGGCCTTCTTGAAATTGTCTCCCACTCATGGGCCAGATAAAATGATGAGAAAACAAGCCGGAGATGCAGCCCCTTGTCTATCCTGACTCTCTGGGTCCCACACCTGTTCCTTGGAACTGGCCGTTTCAGCGAGGTCCATTTTCTGCAATGGGAGCCACTGAGGGGTGAGGATTGGCTGACCGGAGCAGCCTGTCCCTGCCGGCCAGCCCTCCCCAGGTGTGCCTGGGTTGAGGTCAATATAAACACCGCTCCAGGGAGCAACAGCCCCTGCAGCTGTGCCTGACGCCATATTCTCTGCCCCGTCAGCAGTCTCGGGGCTGTGCCGGTGGGAGGGAGTGAGGGGGCACGGTTTTGTGGGTGGCCCGGTGTGAGAGGAGCTCTGCTGGACTTTCTGCAGGAGTCTCCAGACTGCCACCTGCTAAAGAAGAGGATGGGTCACCCATACCTTCCGCTGGAATTTCTCCGCGGGCAGAGGTGAGGGAGGAAAAAAGCAGTGGGGGCCAAGACAGGACGGATATCTCAGGCAGGGAAATGGAAAGTTTTCAGAAGAGCGCCTGGGGCCAGGATCATCCTGGCAGGCCTGCAGGCACCAAGTCAGCCTGCGTGCTTTCACTGGTGTGGATCCACGGCCCTTCCTCTATGCTTTCAAGTCCTTGTACATATTCAGGTGTTTTACCTGGGAAGGGTGGGAACAGTTCAGCAGCAGCTGGCTGGGGGCTCAGCTCACGTTTACTCACAGACGCCTATGTACGGTCCCCCAGCTTTGCAATGAGGACGCTCCTTGCGGGGGGGCTGCTGGCTGCATGGGAGATAATTCGGCACCTCCGACCACCTTCAGAATTGTTTACCACTGGAGCAAGTGCCCTGATAGGGTTTTCCTCTGTATAACTAGTGGGTTCTGTTTATTTTTTCTGTTTTTTTCAAGGTAGATTTTAGTCCTCATTTATGTATTTATAGATATAAGCATGGAAATCATTCATTCATATAAATACATCTGTGTGAAGGGAAGAACATTTTTCTGTTTTATTTTTAAATTTTATTTGTTTTTTAAAAATTTGAAATTTAAGGTTATTTATTTTTTTATACAGCAGGTTATTGTTAGTTATCTATTTTATACATATACATGTATACAAGTCAGTCCCAATCTCCCAACTCATCCCACCACCACCACCCCATGGCTTCCCCCCCTTGGTTTCCATACGTTTGTTCTCTAACCCTGTGTCTCTAATTCTGCCCTGCAAACCGGTTCATCTCTACCATTTTTCTAGCTTCCACATATATGCATTAATACGCAATATTTGTTTTTCTCTTTCTGACCTACGTCTCTCTGTATGACAGTCTCTAGATCCATCCACGTCTCTACAAATGACCCAGTTTCATTCCTTTTTATGGCTGAGCAATATTCCATTTTATATATGTACCACATCTTTATCCATTCGTCTGTCTGTGGGCATTTAGCTTGCTTCCATTACCTGGCTATTGTAAATAGTGCTGCAATGAACATTGTGGTGCATGTGTCTTTTTGATTTATGGTTTTCTCTGGGTATATGCCCAGAAGTGGGATTGCTGGATCATATGGTAATTGTATTTTTAGTTTTTTTAATGAACCTCCATACTGTTCTCCATAGTGACTGTATCAATTGACATTCCCACCAATAGTGGAAGAGGGATCCATGTGTCCACACCCTCCGCAGCATTTGTAGTTTGTAGATTTTCTGATGATGCCCATTCTAACAGGTGTGAGGTGATACCTCATTGAAGTTTTGATTTGCATTTCTCTAATAATTAGTGATGTTGAGCAGCTTTTCATGTGCATCTTGGCCATCTCTGAGTCTCCTTTGAAGAAATGTCTATTTAGATATTCTACCCATTTTTGAAGTGGGTTGTTTGTTTTTTTTTTTAATATTAAGCTGCATGAGCTGTTTATGTATACTGGAGATTAAACCTTTGTCCATTGATTCGTTTTCACATATTTTCTCCCATTCTGAGGGTTGCCTTTTTCCATTCCCATTTTTTAACAAAAAGAAAGAAAGAAAGAAAAAGAAGCAGAACACAAATGTCCGTAAAATATGCCTCTTGAAACTGTCGTTTTGAAACATGGAGGTCTTTTGAATTTTTTGGTCAGTGTACGACCCCAGGATTTCCTTTCAGGGAAGGCCTCATTTACAGGCCTGCAATGATTTTGAATATCAACTGACCATTAGCGCTGGGATTCAAGCTGCTGTTGTGTGAAACGGCCACAAGGTGGCAGCAGTTCCCCTTTACCGAATCTGGTGACTAGGGCAACAGAGCCTCAATGGAAGTCGTGTTCTAGGTTGTAAGTTAGAATGGAATGTGCCAGGAAAAAGACCCTTAAGTTTGTCTCACTATTTCTTGTTCGTTGTTTTTCATTTAATTTTTATTTTTTATCACAGCAAGTTTGATTACCATGTTTGGCTTGTTGTAGGTGTGCAAGATGTGGTTCTTTTACACATATACATATGTCTGTTCTTCCTGGGATCCTTTTCCCATGTATGTTAGGACAGAATGTTGAGTAGTCTTCTCTTGGTATTCCGTAGGTGTTTGGTGATTATCTCTTTCACCTGTGTTTGTATCTGTCTGTTAACCCCAATATCCTAATGTATCCAATCCTCACACCTTTCCATTGGTGAACCATAAGTTTGTTTAATGAATCTGTGATTGCCCTTCTCTGTGGAAATATCTTCACTAGTATCAATTCTTAGGTAACACCTATAAGTGATATCATACGATATGTGTCTTTCTCTTTCTGACTTACTACAAGTCACGTGATTACCTCTAGACTCCTCTACGGTGCTGCAAATGGCATTGTGTCCTTTTTTTCCTTGGCTAATATTCTGTCTGGACATGTACCAGTTCTTCTTTGTCCACTCATCTGTTGATGGACTTTTTGGTTGCTCCCATGTCATGGCTATGGTAATGCTGCGGCAATGCACATTTGCCTGCCTGTGTCTTTCCAATTCTGGCTTCTTAGGTTATAGGCCCAGGAGTTCGCCTGCTGGATCATATGGTAGCAAAGTGTTTACCTTGTAGAGGCACCGCCATTCTCTTCTCATTAGTGGCTCTTACCAGGTTACGTCCCACTAAAAGTTGAGGTTATGCTCTTCTCCACAACACCTTCAGCGTTTATTCTTTGTAGTAGTTTTTTCTGAAGTTTATTCTGACTAGTGTGAGCTGATACCGCTTTGTGGTTGGATTGGCATGCGTCTCATAATACCTTGAAATTGAGCTTTCTGGCATGTCCTTTGTTCCTTCAAACTGTGAGTACAGCTTACCTCTTCAAATTGTTTTCGGGAAGTATGTGTGACATTTAGAAATATTTTGGCCATTCCCTCCCTCAAGACATTATGAGGGCAGGTTTCACTCACAGCCCTCCAGTACTGGTGCCTATGAAGTGACCCTTAGCACAGGTTTTAAAGCTGCTGTTGCAGGTAACGGCCAGAGGGCGGCAGCATTTCTGCTTTTCCCAATCTGTTAACTAGGGAAACAGACCCTCCTGGCAGTGGTGTTCCTCGGTTATATATTAGAGTGGAATGTGCCCCAAAAAGCTGATGTCTCCTTACTTCTGTTTGTTGTAGAAATTGAATTTATATATTTTTTTTTATTGGAGTCATATCCCATTGTGTTCATGGACCACTTCTTCTTTGAGCATTCCTCTGTTGATGGACATTTTCGTAGCTTCCAAGTGTGGGCTGTGGTCAATATTGCTGGAGTGCAGGATTGCCAGCATGTGTCTTTTTTTGTGGTACATGGGCCTCTCACTGCCGTGGGCCCTCCCATTGCAGAGCACAGGCTCCGGACGTGCAGGCCCAGCAGCCATAGCTCACGGGAACAGCCGCTCCGCGGCATGTGGGATCTCCCCAAATCGGGGCATGAATCCATGTCCCCTGCACTGGCAGGCGGACTCTCATCCACTGCGCCACCAGTGAATCCCAGCCTGTCTTTTTGAGTCTCATCCCCTCAGGTGACAGGCCCAGCAGTGGGTATGCTTGATTGAATGGTAGCTCAGTATTTATCTTTACAAGGCACGTCATTTTTGTTTTCATGACTGGCTCTTACCATGTCCCACGTTGAAGCAAGGGTAGGCATTTCTCCAAAACCCCTTCAGCATTTATTGTTTGCAGAATTTTTGCTGATGGCCATTCTGACTGCTGTGAGCTGATAGGTTTTTGTAATTTGGATCTGCATATCTTTAATTATTCCTAATGTTTAGCATTTTCCCATGCCTTTTAAATTTTCTGGCAGAGAAAAACAGAAAAAAACGGAGAGTACAATTAAACTCTTGAAATTGTCTTCTTGGATGGTTGCCCTCTTTTGAATTTTTTGTTCAATTTTCGACCCCATGTTTGTTTTTGAGGGCAGGTGTTATTCACAGGCCTGCAAGGAGTGTGAACATTTAGTGACCACTAGCAGTGGGTTTAAAGCTGCTGTTGTGGGAAATGGCCACAAGGCGGCCGCGTTTCTCCATTCCCAAGTCTGGTTCCTAGGGCAGCAGAGCCTTTCTGGGACCAATGGAATACAGAAGAAGGCATCATTGAAGTCTAACACAGAATACCATGTCCTGGTGGATGGTAGAATGACCAGTAGGGTCTAGGAATTAGGAACTACTGGATGTATATCCTCGGTGGCTTCACTGACTGTCCTAACATCCTTTACCAGGTCCCCAGCAGCCCACGGGGCTCTCGTGGTCAGGCCCCTCCCAGGATATGGGGCTCACCTGAGCAGGGCCCCAGCAGCCAACGGGGTTCTCATGTTCAGGCCACTCCCAGGGTATGGAGCTCACCTGTGAAACTACCCAGCAGCCCACGAGGCTCTCGTGCTTAGGCACCTCCCATGATACAGAGCTGCCCTGGGCAGGTACCATGGCAGGGCTGGGCACACAGGAACCGTGCACATAGCCCTCATTGCAGAGCACCCCAGAACGCCTGTCACGCAGAGCTGACACAGAGCACCTCAGAGCAGGACTTGAACTAACAAACAGCAGCTCCGACAGGTCTCTGACCCTGGGCATCACTCTGTGCAGCCTCCCTCTGCCTGGTCTTCCAGAGACTTCCACTGCAGCCGGGGCACCAGGCCTTTGTCTCCAACCATCACCCCTCCTCCCCCTGACTCCTGGGTTCCTCTCATTAGGATTAGGCCTTCTTGAAATTGTCTCCCACTCATGGGCCAGATAAAATGATGAGAAAACAAGCCGGAGATGCAGCCCCTTGTCTATCCTGACTCTCTGGGTCCCACACCTGTTCCTTGGAACTGGCCGTTTCAGCGAGGTCCATTTTCTGCAATGGGAGCCACTGAGGGGTGAGGATTGGCTGACCGGAGCAGCCTGTCCCTGCCGGCCAGCCCTCCCCAGGTGTGCCTGGGTTGAGGTCAATATAAACACCGCTCCAGGGAGCAACAGCCCCTGCAGCTGTGCCTGACGCCATATTCTCTGCCCCGTCAGCAGTCTCGGGGCTGTGCCGGTGGGAGGGAGTGAGGGGGCACGGTTTTGTGGGTGGCCCGGTGTGAGAGGAGCTCTGCTGGACTTTCTGCAGGAGTCTCCAGACTGCCACCTGCTAAAGAAGAGGATGGGTCACCCATACCTTCCGCTGGAATTTCTCCGCGGGCAGAGGTGAGGGAGGAAAAAAGCAGTGGGGGCCAAGACAGGACGGATATCTCAGGCAGGGAAATGGAAAGTTTTCAGAAGAGCGCCTGGGGCCAGGATCATCCTGGCAGGCCTGCAGGCACCAAGTCAGCCTGCGTGCTTTCACTGGTGTGGATCCACGGCCCTTCCTCTATGCTTTCAAGTCCTTGTACATATTCAGGTGTTTTACCTGGGAAGGGTGGGAACAGTTCAGCAGCAGCTGGCTGGGGGCTCAGCTCACGTTTACTCACAGACGCCTATGTACGGTCCCCCAGCTTTGCAATGAGGACGCTCCTTGCGGGGGGGCTGCTGGCTGCATGGGAGATAATTCGGCACCTCCGACCACCTTCAGAATTGTTTACCACTGGAGCAAGTGCCCTGATAGGGTTTTCCTCTGTATAACTAGTGGGTTCTGTTTATTTTTTCTGTTTTTTTCAAGGTAGATTTTAGTCCTCATTTATGTATTTATAGATATAAGCATGGAAATCATTCATTCATATAAATACATCTGTGTGAAGGGAAGAACATTTTTCTGTTTTATTTTTAAATTTTATTTGTTTTTTAAATATTTGAAATTTAAGGTTATTTATTTTTTTATACAGCAGGTTATTGTTAGTTATCTATTTTATACATATACATGTATACAAGTCAGTCCCAATCTCCCAACTCATCCCACCACCACCACCCCATGGCTTCCCCCCCTTGGTTTCCATACGTTTGTTCTCTAACCCTGTGTCTCTAATTCTGCCCTGCAAACCGGTTCATCTCTACCATTTTTCTAGCTTCCACATATATGCATTAATACGCAATATTTGTTTTTCTCTTTCTGACCTACGTCTCTCTGTATGACAGTCTCTAGATCCATCCACGTCTCTACAAATGACCCAGTTTCATTCCTTTTTATGGCTGAGCAATATTCCATTTTATATATGTACCACATCTTTATCCATTCGTCTGTCTGTGGGCATTTAGCTTGCTTCCATTACCTGGCTATTGTAAATAGTGCTGCAATGAACATTGTGGTGCATGTGTCTTTTTGATTTATGGTTTTCTCTGGGTATATGCCCAGAAGTGGGATTGCTGGATCATATGGTAATTGTATTTTTAGTTTTTTTAATGAACCTCCATACTGTTCTCCATAGTGACTGTATCAATTGACATTCCCACCAATAGTGGAAGAGGGATCCATGTGTCCACACCCTCCGCAGCATTTGTAGTTTGTAGATTTTCTGATGATGCCCATTCTAACAGGTGTGAGGTGATACCTCATTGAAGTTTTGATTTGCATTTCTCTAATAATTAGTGATGTTGAGCAGCTTTTCATGTGCATCTTGGCCATCTCTGAGTCTCCTTTGAAGAAATGTCTATTTAGATATTCTACCCATTTTTGAAGTGGGTTGTTTTTTTTTTTTAATATTAAGCTGCATGAGCTGTTTATGTATACTGGAGATTAAACCTTTGTCCATTGATTCGTTTTCACATATTTTCTCCCATTCTGAGGGTTGCCTTTTTCCATTCCCATTTTTTAACAAAAAGAAAGAAAGAAAGAAAAAGAAGCAGAACACAAATGTCCGTAAAATATGCCTCTTGAAACTGTCGTTTTGAAACATGGAGGTCTTTTGAATTTTTTGGTCAGTATACGACCCCAGGATTTCTTTTCAGGGCAGGTCTCATTTACAGGCCTGCAATGATTTTGAATATCAACTGACCATTAGCGCTGGGATTCAAGCTGCTGTTGTGTGAAACGGCCACAAGGTGGCAGCAGTTCCCCTTTACCGAATCTGGTGACTAGGGCAACAGAGCCTCAATGGAAGTCGTGTTCTAGGTTGTAAGTTAGAATGGAATGTGCCAGGAAAAAGACCCTTAAGTTTGTCTCACTATTTCTGGTTCGTTTTTTTTTCATTTAATTTTTATTTTTTATCACAGCAAGTTTGATTACAATGTTTGGCTTGTTGTAGGTGTGCAAGATGTGGTTCTTTTACACATATACATATGTCTGTTCTTCCTGGGATCCTTTTCCCATGTATGTTAGGACAGAATGTTGAGTAGTCTTCTCTTGGTATTCCGTAGGTGTTTGGTGATTATCTCTTTCACCTGTGTTTGTATCTGTCTGTTAACCCCAATATCCTAATGTATCCAATCCTCACACCTTTCCATTGGTGAACCATAAGTTTGTTTAATGAATCTGTGATTGCCCTTCTCTGTGGAAATATCTTCACTAGTATCAATTCTTAGGTAACACCTATAAGTGATATCATACGATATGTGTCTTTCTCTTTCTGACTTACTACAAGTCACGTGATTACCTCTAGACTCCTCGACGGTGCTGCAAATGGCATTGTGTCCTTTTTTTCCTTGGCTAATATTCTGTCTGGACATGTACCAGTTCTTCTTTGTCCACTCATCTGTTGATGGACTTTTTGGTTGCTCCCATGTCATGGCTATGGTAATGCTGCGGCAATGCACATTTGCCTGCCTGTGTCTTTCCAATTCTGGCTTCTTAGGTTATAGGCCCAGGAGTTCGCCTGCTGGATCATATGGTAGCAAAGTGTTTACCTTGTAGAGGCACCGCCATTCTCTTCTCATTAGTGGCTCTTACCAGGTTACGTCCCACTAAAAGTTGAGGTTATGCTCTTCTCCACAACACCTTCAGCGTTTATTCTTTGTAGTAGTTTTTTCTGAAGTTTATTCTGACTAGTGTGAGCTGATACCGCTTTGTGGTTGGATTGGCATGCGTCTCATAATACCTTGAAATTGAGCTTTCTGGCATGTCCTTTGTTCCTTCAAACTGTGAGTACAGCTTACCTCTTCAAATTGTTTTCGGGAAGTATGTGTGACATTTAGAAATATTTTGGCCATTCCCTCCCTCAAGACATTATGAGGGCAGGTTTCACTCACAGCCCTCCAGTACTGGTGCCTATGAAGTGACCCTTAGCACAGGTTTTAAAGCTGCTGTTGCAGGTAACGGCCAGAGGGCGGCAGCATTTCTGCTTTTCCCAATCTGTTAACTAGGGAAACAGACCCTCCTGGCAGTGGTGTTCCTCGGTTATATATTAGAGTGGAATGTGCCCCAAAAAGCTGATGTCTCCTTACTTCTGTTTGTTGTAGAAATTGAATTTATATATTTTTTTTTATTGGAGTCATATCCCATTGTGTTCATGGACCACTTCTTCTTTGAGCATTCCTCTGTTGATGGACATTTTCGTAGCTTCCAAGTGTGGGCTGTGGTCAATATTGCTGGAGTGCAGGATTGCCAGCATGTGTCTTTTTTTGTGGTACATGGGCCTCTCACTGCCGTGGGCCCTCCCATTGCAGAGCACAGGCTCCGGACGTGCAGGCCCAGCAGCCATAGCTCACGGGAACAGCCGCTCCGCGGCATGTGGGATCTCCCCAAATCGGGGCATGAATCCATGTCCCCTGCACTGGCAGGCGGACTCTCATCCACTGCGCCACCAGTGAATCCCAGCCTGTCTTTTTGAGTCTCATCCCCTCAGGTGACAGGCCCAGCAGTGGGTATGCTTGATTGAATGGTAGCTCAGTATTTATCTTTACAAGGCACGTCATTTTTGTTTTCATGACTGGCTCTTACCATGTCCCACGTTGAAGCAAGGGTAGGCATTTCTCCAAAACCCCTTCAGCATTTATTGTTTGCAGAATTTTTGCTGATGGCCATTCTGACTGCTGTGAGCTGATAGGTTTTTGTAATTTGGATCTGCATATCTTTAATTATTCCTAATGTTTAGCATTTTCCCATGCCTTTTAAAATTTCTGGCAGAGAAAAACAGAAAAAAACGGAGAGTACAATTAAACTCTTGAAATTGTCTTCTTGGATGGTTGCCCTCTTTTGAATTTTTTGGTCAATTTTCGACCCCATGTTTGTTTTTGAGGGCAGGTGTTATTCACAGGCCTGCAAGGAGTGTGAACATTTAGTGACCACTAGCAGTGGGTTTAAAGCTGCTGTTGTGGGAAATGGCCACAAGGCGGCCGCGTTTCTCCATTCCCAAGTCTGGTTCCTAGGGCAGCAGAGCCTTTCTGGGACCAATGGAATACAGAAGAAGGCATCATTGAAGTCTAACACAGAATACCATGTCCTGGTGGATGGTAGAATGACCAGTAGGGTCTAGGAATTAGGAACTACTGGATGTATATCCTCGGTGGCTTCACTGACTGTCCTAACATCCTTTACCAGGTCCCCAGCAGCCCACGGGGCTCTCGTGGTCAGGCCCCTCCCAGGATATGGGGCTCACCTGAGCAGGGCCCCAGCAGCCAACGGGGTTCTCATGTTCAGGCCACTCCCAGGGTATGGAGCTCACCTGTGAAACTACCCAGCAGCCCACGAGGCTCTCGTGCTTAGGCACCTCCCATGATACAGAGCTGCCCTGGGCAGGTACCATGGCAGGGCTGGGCACACAGGAACCGTGCACATAGCCCTCATTGCAGAGCACCCCAGAACGCCTGTCACGCAGAGCTGACACAGAGCACCTCAGAGCAGGACTTGAACTAACAAACAGCAGCTCCGACAGGTCTCTGACCCTGGGCATCACTCTGTGCAGCCTCCCTCTGCCTGGTCTTCCAGAGACTTCCACTGCAGCCGGGGCACCAGGCCTTTGTCTCCAACCATCACCCCTCCTCCCCCTGACTCCTGGGTTCCTCTCATTAGGATTAGGCCTTCTTGAAATTGTCTCCCACTCATGGGCCAGATAAAATGATGAGAAAACAAGCCGGAGATGCAGCCCCTTGTCTATCCTGACTCTCTGGGTCCCACACCTGTTCCTTGGAACTGGCCGTTTCAGCGAGGTCCATTTTCTGCAATGGGAGCCACTGAGGGGTGAGGATTGGCTGACCGGAGCAGCCTGTCCCTGCCGGCCAGCCCTCCCCAGGTGTGCCTGGGTTGAGGTCAATATAAACACCGCTCCAGGGAGCAACAGCCCCTGCAGCTGTGCCTGACGCCATATTCTCTGCCCCGTCAGCAGTCTCGGGGCTGTGCCGGTGGGAGGGAGTGAGGGGGCACGGTTTTGTGGGTGGCCCGGTGTGAGAGGAGCTCTGCTGGACTTTCTGCAGGAGTCTCCAGACTGCCACCTGCTAAAGAAGAGGATGGGTCACCCATACCTTCCGCTGGAATTTCTCCGCGGGCAGAGGTGAGGGAGGAAAAAAGCAGTGGGGGCCAAGACAGGACGGATATCTCAGGCAGGGAAATGGAAAGTTTTCAGAAGAGCGCCTGGGGCCAGGATCATCCTGGCAGGCCTGCAGGCACCAAGTCAGCCTGCGTGCTTTCACTGGTGTGGATCCACGGCCCTTCCTCTATGCTTTCAAGTCCTTGTACATATTCAGGTGTTTTACCTGGGAAGGGTGGGAACAGTTCAGCAGCAGCTGGCTGGGGGCTCAGCTCACGTTTACTCACAGACGCCTATGTACGGTCCCCCAGCTTTGCAATGAGGACGCTCCTTGCGGGGGGGCTGCTGGCTGCATGGGAGATAATTCGGCACCTCCGACCACCTTCAGAATTGTTTACCACTGGAGCAAGTGCCCTGATAGGGTTTTCCTCTGTATAACTAGTGGGTTCTGTTTATTTTTTCTGTTTTTTTCAAGGTAGATTTTAGTCCTCATTTATGTATTTATAGATATAAGCATGGAAATCATTCATTCATATAAATACATCTGTGTGAAGGGAAGAACATTTTTCTGTTTTATTTTTAAATTTTATTTGTTTTTTAAATATTTGAAATTTAAGGTTATTTATTTTTTTATACAGCAGGTTATTGTTAGTTATCTATTTTATACATATACATGTATACAAGTCAGTCCCAATCTCCCAACTCATCCCACCACCACCACCCCATGGCTTCCCCCCCTTGGTTTCCATACGTTTGTTCTCTAACCCTGTGTCTCTAATTCTGCCCTGCAAACCGGTTCATCTCTACCATTTTTCTAGCTTCCACATATATGCATTAATGCGCAATATTTGTTTTTCTCTTTCTGACCTACGTCTCTCTGTATGACAGTCTCTAGATCCATCCACGTCTCTACAAATGACCCAGTTTCATTCCTTTTTATGGCTGAGCAATATTCCATTTTATATATGTACCACATCTTTATCCATTCGTCTGTCTGTGGGCATTTAGCTTGCTTCCATTACCTGGCTATTGTAAATAGTGCTGCAATGAACATTGTGGTGCATGTGTCTTTTTGATTTATGGTTTTCTCTGGGTATATGCCCAGAAGTGGGATTGCTGGATCATATGGTAATTGTATTTTTAGTTTTTTTAATGAACCTCCATACTGTTCTCCATAGTGACTGTATCAATTGACATTCCCACCAATAGTGGAAGAGGGATCCATGTGTCCACACCCTCCGCAGCATTTGTAGTTTGTAGATTTTCTGATGATGCCCATTCTAACAGGTGTGAGGTGATACCTCATTGAAGTTTTGATTTGCATTTCTCTAATAATTAGTGATGTTGAGCAGCTTTTCATGTGCATCTTGGCCATCTCTGAGTCTCCTTTGAAGAAATGTCTATTTAGATATTCTACCCATTTTTGAAGTGGGTTGTTTTTTTTTTTTTTTAATATTAAGCTGCATGAGCTGTTTATGTATACTGGAGATTAAACCTTTGTCCATTGATTCGTTTTCACATATTTTCTCCCATTCTGAGGGTTGCCTTTTTCCATTCCCATTTTTTAACAAAAAGAAAGAAAGAAAGAAAAAGAAGCAGAACACAAATGTCCGTAAAATATGCCTCTTGAAACTGTCGTTTTGAAACATGGAGGTCTTTTGAATTTTTTGGTCAGTATACGACCCCAGGATTTCTTTTCAGGGCAGGTCTCATTTACAGGCCTGCAATGATTTTGAATATCAACTGACCATTAGCGCTGGGATTCAAGCTGCTGTTGTGTGAAACGGCCACAAGGTGGCAGCAGTTCCCCTTTACCGAATCTGGTGACTAGGGCAACAGAGCCTCAATGGAAGTCGTGTTCTAGGTTGTAAGTTAGAATGGAATGTGCCAGGAAAAAGACCCTTAAGTTTGTCTCACTATTTCTGGTTCGTTTTTTTTCATTTAATTTTTATTTTTTATCACAGCAAGTTTGATTACAATGTTTGGCTTGTTGTAGGTGTGCAAGATGTGGTTCTTTTACACATATACATATGTCTGTTCTTCCTGGGATCCTTTTCCCATGTATGTTAGGACAGAATGTTGAGTAGTCTTCTCTTGGTATTCCGTAGGTGTTTGGTGATTATCTCTTTCACCTGTGTTTGTATCTGTCTGTTAACCCCAATATCCTAATGTATCCAATCCTCACACCTTTCCATTGGTGAACCATAAGTTTGTTTAATGAATCTGTGATTGCCCTTCTCTGTGGAAATATCTTCACTAGTATCAATTCTTAGGTAACACCTATAAGTGATATCATACGATATGTGTCTTTCTCTTTCTGACTTACTACAAGTCACGTGATTACCTCTAGACTCCTCTACGGTGCTGCAAATGGCATTGTGTCCTTTTTTTCCTTGGCTAATATTCTGTCTGGACATGTACCAGTTCTTCTTTGTCCACTCATCTGTTGATGGACTTTTTGGTTGCTCCCATGTCATGGCTATGGTAATGCTGCGGCAATGCACATTTGCCTGCCTGTGTCTTTCCAATTCTGGCTTCTTAGGTTATAGGCCCAGGAGTTCGCCTGCTGGATCATATGGTAGCAAAGTGTTTACCTTGTAGAGGCACCGCCATTCTCTTCTCATTAGTGGCTCTTACCAGGTTACGTCCCACTAAAAGTTGAGGTTATGCTCTTCTCCACAACACCTTCAGCGTTTATTCTTTGTAGTAGTTTTTTCTGAAGTTTATTCTGACTAGTGTGAGCTGATACCGCTTTGTGGTTGGATTGGCATGCGTCTCATAATACCTTGAAATTGAGCTTTCTGGCATGTCCTTCGTTCCTTCAAACTGTGAGTACAGCTTACCTCTTCAAATTGTTTTCGGGAAGTATGTGTGACATTTAGAAATATTTTGGCCATTCCCTCCCTCAAGACATTATGAGGGCAGGTTTCACTCACAGCCCTCCAGTACTGGTGCCTATGAAGTGACCCTTAGCACAGGTTTTAAAGCTGCTGTTGCAGGTAACGGCCAGAGGGCGGCAGCATTTCTGCTTTTCCCAATCTGTTAACTAGGGAAACAGACCCTCCTGGCAGTGGTGTTCCTCGGTTATATATTAGAGTGGAATGTGCCCCAAAAAGCTGATGTCTCCTTACTTCTGTTTGTTGTAGAAATTGAATTTATATATTTTTTTTTATTGGAGTCATATCCCATTGTGTTCATGGACCACTTCTTCTTTGAGCATTCCTCTGTTGATGGACATTTTCGTAGCTTCCAAGTGTGGGCTGTGGTCAATATTGCTGGAGTGCAGGATTGCCAGCATGTGTCTTTTTTTGTGGTACATGGGCCTCTCACTGCCGTGGGCCCTCCCATTGCAGAGCACAGGCTCCGGACGTGCAGGCCCAGCAGCCATAGCTCACGGGAACAGCCGCTCCGCGGCATGTGGGATCTCCCCAAATCGGGGCATGAATCCATGTCCCCTGCACTGGCAGGCGGACTCTCATCCACTGCGCCACCAGTGAATCCCAGCCTGTCTTTTTGAGTCTCATCCCCTCAGGTGACAGGCCCAGCAGTGGGTATGCTTGATTGAATGGTAGCTCAGTATTTATCTTTACAAGGCACGTCATTTTTGTTTTCATGACTGGCTCTTACCATGTCCCACGTTGAAGCAAGGGTAGGCATTTCTCCAAAACCCCTTCAGCATTTATTGTTTGCAGAATTTTTGCTGATGGCCATTCTGACTGCTGTGAGCTGATAGGTTTTTGTAATTTGGATCTGCATATCTTTAATTATTCCTAATGTTTAGCATTTTCCCATGCCTTTTAAAATTTCTGGCAGAGAAAAACAGAAAAAAACGGAGAGTACAATTAAACTCTTGAAATTGTCTTCTTGGATGGTTGCCCTCTTTTGAATTTTTTGTTCAATTTTCGACCCCATGTTTGTTTTTGAGGGCAGGTGTTATTCACAGGCCTGCAAGGAGTGTGAACATTTAGTGACCACTAGCAGTGGGTTTAAAGCTGCTGTTGTGGGAAATGGCCACAAGGCGGCCGCGTTTCTCCATTCCCAAGTCTGGTTCCTAGGGCAGCAGAGCCTTTCTGGGACCAATGGAATACAGAAGAAGGCATCATTGAAGTCTAACACAGAATACCATGTCCTGGTGGATGGTAGAATGACCAGTAGGGTCTAGGAATTAGGAACTACTGGATGTATATCCTCGGTGGCTTCACTGACTGTCCTAACATCCTTTACCAGGTCCCCAGCAGCCCACGGGGCTCTCGTGGTCAGGCCCCTCCCAGGATATGGGGCTCACCTGAGCAGGGCCCCAGCAGCCAACGGGGTTCTCATGTTCAGGCCACTCCCAGGGTATGGAGCTCACCTGTGAAACTACCCAGCAGCCCACGAGGCTCTCGTGCTTAGGCACCTCCCATGATACAGAGCTGCCCTGGGCAGGTACCATGGCAGGGCTGGGCACACAGGAACCGTGCACATAGCCCTCATTGCAGAGCACCCCAGAACGCCTGTCACGCAGAGCTGACACAGAGCACCTCAGAGCAGGACTTGAACTAACAAACAGCAGCTCCGACAGGTCTCTGACCCTGGGCATCACTCTGTGCAGCCTCCCTCTGCCTGGTCTTCCAGAGACTTCCACTGCAGCCGGGGCACCAGGCCTTTGTCTCCAACCATCACCCCTCCTCCCCCTGACTCCTGGGTTCCTCTCATTAGGATTAGGCCTTCTTGAAATTGTCTCCCACTCATGGGCCAGATAAAATGATGAGAAAACAAGCCGGAGATGCAGCCCCTTGTCTATCCTGACTCTCTGGGTCCCACACCTGTTCCTTGGAACTGGCCGTTTCAGCGAGGTCCATTTTCTGCAATGGGAGCCACTGAGGGGTGAGGATTGGCTGACCGGAGCAGCCTGTCCCTGCCGGCCAGCCCTCCCCAGGTGTGCCTGGGTTGAGGTCAATATAAACACCGCTCCAGGGAGCAACAGCCCCTGCAGCTGTGCCTGACGCCATATTCTCTGCCCCGTCAGCAGTCTCGGGGCTGTGCCGGTGGGAGGGAGTGAGGGGGCACGGTTTTGTGGGTGGCCCGGTGTGAGAGGAGCTCTGCTGGACTTTCTGCAGGAGTCTCCAGACTGCCACCTGCTAAAGAAGAGGATGGGTCACCCATACCTTCCGCTGGAATTTCTCCGCGGGCAGAGGTGAGGGAGGAAAAAAGCAGTGGGGGCCAAGACAGGACGGATATCTCAGGCAGGGAAATGGAAAGTTTTCAGAAGAGCGCCTGGGGCCAGGATCATCCTGGCAGGCCTGCAGGCACCAAGTCAGCCTGCGTGCTTTCACTGGTGTGGATCCACGGCCCTTCCTCTATGCTTTCAAGTCCTTGTACATATTCAGGTGTTTTACCTGGGAAGGGTGGGAACAGTTCAGCAGCAGCTGGCTGGGGGCTCAGCTCACGTTTACTCACAGACGCCTATGTACGGTCCCCCAGCTTTGCAATGAGGACGCTCCTTGCGGGGGGGCTGCTGGCTGCATGGGAGATAATTCGGCACCTCCGACCACCTTCAGAATTGTTTACCACTGGAGCAAGTGCCCTGATAGGGTTTTCCTCTGTATAACTAGTGGGTTCTGTTTATTTTTTCTGTTTTTTTCAAGGTAGATTTTAGTCCTCATTTATGTATTTATAGATATAAGCATGGAAATCATTCATTCATATAAATACATCTGTGTGAAGGGAAGAACATTTTTCTGTTTTATTTTTAAATTTTATTTGTTTTTTAAATATTTGAAATTTAAGGTTATTTATTTTTTTATACAGCAGGTTATTGTTAGTTATCTATTTTATACATATACATGTATACAAGTCAGTCCCAATCTCCCAACTCATCCCACCACCACCACCCCATGGCTTCCCCCCCTTGGTTTCCATACGTTTGTTCTCTAACCCTGTGTCTCTAATTCTGCCCTGCAAACCGGTTCATCTCTACCATTTTTCTAGCTTCCACATATATGCATTAATACGCAATATTTGTTTTTCTCTTTCTGACCTACGTCTCTCTGTATGACAGTCTCTAGATCCATCCACGTCTCTACAAATGACCCAGTTTCATTCCTTTTTATGGCTGAGCAATATTCCATTTTATATATGTACCACATCTTTATCCATTCGTCTGTCTGTGGGCATTTAGCTTGCTTCCATTACCTGGCTATTGTAAATAGTGCTGCAATGAACATTGTGGTGCATGTGTCTTTTTGATTTATGGTTTTCTCTGGGTATATGCCCAGAAGTGGGATTGCTGGATCATATGGTAATTGTATTTTTAGTTTTTTTAATGAACCTCCATACTGTTCTCCATAGTGACTGTATCAATTGACATTCCCACCAATAGTGGAAGAGGGATCCATGTGTCCACACCCTCCGCAGCATTTGTAGTTTGTAGATTTTCTGATGATGCCCATTCTAACAGGTGTGAGGTGATACCTCATTGAAGTTTTGATTTGCATTTCTCTAATAATTAGTGATGTTGAGCAGCTTTTCATGTGCATCTTGGCCATCTCTGAGTCTCCTTTGAAGAAATGTCTATTTAGATATTCTACCCATTTTTGAAGTGGGTTGTTTGTTTTTTTTTTTAATATTAAGCTGCATGAGCTGTTTATGTATACTGGAGATTAAACCTTTGTCCATTGATTCGTTTTCACATATTTTCTCCCATTCTGAGGGTTGCCTTTTTCCATTCCCATTTTTTAACAAAAAGAAAGAAAGAAAGAAAAAGAAGCAGAACACAAATGTCCGTAAAATATGCCTCTTGAAACTGTCGTTTTGAAACATGGAGGTCTTTTGAATTTTTTGGTCAGTATACGACCCCAGGATTTCTTTTCAGGGCAGGTCTCATTTACAGGCCTGCAATGATTTTGAATATCAACTGACCATTAGCGCTGGGATTCAAGCTGCTGTTGTGTGAAACGGCCACAAGGTGGCAGCAGTTCCCCTTTACCGAATCTGGTGACTAGGGCAACAGAGCCTCAATGGAAGTCGTGTTCTAGGTTGTAAGTTAGAATGGAATGTGCCAGGAAAAAGACCCTTAAGTTTGTCTCACTATTTCTGGTTCGTTTTTTTTCATTTAATTTTTATTTTTTATCACAGCAAGTTTGATTACCATGTTTGGCTTGTTGTAGGTGTGCAAGATGTGGTTCTTTTACACATATACATATGTCTGTTCTTCCTGGGATCCTTTTCCCATGTATGTTAGGACAGAATGTTGAGTAGTCTTCTCTTGGTATTCCGTAGGTGTTTGGTGATTATCTCTTTCACCTGTGTTTGTATCTGTCTGTTAACCCCAATATCCTAATGTATCCAATCCTCACACCTTTCCATTGGTGAACCATAAGTTTGTTTAATGAATCTGTGATTGCCCTTCTCTGTGGAAATATCTTCACTAGTATCAATTCTTAGGTAACACCTATAAGTGATATCATACGATATGTGTCTTTCTCTTTCTGACTTACTACAAGTCACGTGATTACCTCTAGACTCCTCTACGGTGCTGCAAATGGCATTGTGTCCTTTTTTTCCTTGGCTAATATTCTGTCTGGACATGTACCAGTTCTTCTTTGTCCACTCATCTGTTGATGGACTTTTTGGTTGCTCCCATGTCATGGCTATGGTAATGCTGCGGCAATGCACATTTGCCTGCCTGTGTCTTTCCAATTCTGGCTTCTTAGGTTATAGGCCCAGGAGTTCGCCTGCTGGATCATATGGTAGCAAAGTGTTTACCTTGTAGAGGCACCGCCATTCTCTTCTCATTAGTGGCTCTTACCAGGTTACGTCCCACTAAAAGTTGAGGTTATGCTCTTCTCCACAACACCTTCAGCGTTTATTCTTTGTAGTAGTTTTTTCTGAAGTTTATTCTGACTAGTGTGAGCTGATACCGCTTTGTGGTTGGATTGGCATGCGTCTCATAATACCTTGAAATTGAGCTTTCTGGCATGTCCTTCGTTCCTTCAAACTGTGAGTACAGCTTACCTCTTCAAATTGTTTTCGGGAAGTATGTGTGACATTTAGAAATATTTTGGCCATTCCCTCCCTCAAGACATTATGAGGGCAGGTTTCACTCACAGCCCTCCAGTACTGGTGCCTATGAAGTGACCCTTAGCACAGGTTTTAAAGCTGCTGTTGCAGGTAACGGCCAGAGGGCGGCAGCATTTCTGCTTTTCCCAATCTGTTAACTAGGGAAACAGACCCTCCTGGCAGTGGTGTTCCTCGGTTATATATTAGAGTGGAATGTGCCCCAAAAAGCTGATGTCTCCTTACTTCTGTTTGTTGTAGAAATTGAATTTATATATTTTTTTTTATTGGAGTCATATCCCATTGTGTTCATGGACCACTTCTTCTTTGAGCATTCCTCTGTTGATGGACATTTTCGTAGCTTCCAAGTGTGGGCTGTGGTCAATATTGCTGGAGTGCAGGATTGCCAGCATGTGTCTTTTTTTGTGGTACATGGGCCTCTCACTGCCGTGGGCCCTCCCATTGCAGAGCACAGGCTCCGGACGTGCAGGCCCAGCAGCCATAGCTCACGGGAACAGCCGCTCCGTGGCATGTGGGATCTCCCCAAATCGGGGCATGAATCCATGTCCCCTGCACTGGCAGGCGGACTCTCATCCACTGCGCCACCAGTGAATCCCAGCCTGTCTTTTTGAGTCTCATCCCCTCAGGTGACAGGCCCAGCAGTGGGTATGCTTGATTGAATGGTAGCTCAGTATTTATCTTTACAAGGCACGTCATTTTTGTTTTCATGACTGGCTCTTACCATGTCCCACGTTGAAGCAAGGGTAGGCATTTCTCCAAAACCCCTTCAGCATTTATTGTTTGCAGAATTTTTGCTGATGGCCATTCTGACTGCTGTGAGCTGATAGGTTTTTGTAATTTGGATCTGCATATCTTTAATTATTCCTAATGTTTAGCATTTTCCCATGCCTTTTAAATTTTCTGGCAGAGAAAAACAGAAAAAAACGGAGAGTACAATTAAACTCTTGAAATTGTCTTCTTGGATGGTTGCCCTCTTTTGAATTTTTTGGTCAATTTTCGACCCCATGTTTGTTTTTGAGGGCAGGTGTTATTCACAGGCCTGCAAGGAGTGTGAACATTTAGTGACCACTAGCAGTGGGTTTAAAGCTGCTGTTGTGGGAAATGGCCACAAGGCGGCCGCGTTTCTCCATTCCCAAGTCTGGTTCCTAGGGCAGCAGAGCCTTTCTGGGACCAATGGAATACAGAAGAAGGCATCATTGAAGTCTAACACAGAATACCATGTCCTGGTGGATGGTAGAATGACCAGTAGGGTCTAGGAATTAGGAACTACTGGATGTATATCCTCGGTGGCTTCACTGACTGTCCTAACATCCTTTACCAGGTCCCCAGCAGCCCACGGGGCTCTCGTGGTCAGGCCCCTCCCAGGATATGGGGCTCACCTGAGCAGGGCCCCAGCAGCCAACGGGGTTCTCATGTTCAGGCCACTCCCAGGGTATGGAGCTCACCTGTGAAACTACCCAGCAGCCCACGAGGCTCTCGTGCTTAGGCACCTCCCATGATACAGAGCTGCCCTGGGCAGGTACCATGGCAGGGCTGGGCACACAGGAACCGTGCACATAGCCCTCATTGCAGAGCACCCCAGAACGCCTGTCACGCAGAGCTGACACAGAGCACCTCAGAGCAGGACTTGAACTAACAAACAGCAGCTCCGACAGGTCTCTGACCCTGGGCATCACTCTGTGCAGCCTCCCTCTGCCTGGTCTTCCAGAGACTTCCACTGCAGCCGGGGCACCAGGCCTTTGTCTCCAACCATCACCCCTCCTCCCCCTGACTCCTGGGTTCCTCTCATTAGGATTAGGCCTTCTTGAAATTGTCTCCCACTCATGGGCCAGATAAAATGATGAGAAAACAAGCCGGAGATGCAGCCCCTTGTCTATCCTGACTCTCTGGGTCCCACACCTGTTCCTTGGAACTGGCCGTTTCAGCGAGGTCCATTTTCTGCAATGGGAGCCACTGAGGGGTGAGGATTGGCTGACCGGAGCAGCCTGTCCCTGCCGGCCAGCCCTCCCCAGGTGTGCCTGGGTTGAGGTCAATATAAACACCGCTCCAGGGAGCAACAGCCCCTGCAGCTGTGCCTGACGCCATATTCTCTGCCCCGTCAGCAGTCTCGGGGCTGTGCCGGTGGGAGGGAGTGAGGGGGCACGGTTTTGTGGGTGGCCCGGTGTGAGAGGAGCTCTGCTGGACTTTCTGCAGGAGTCTCCAGACTGCCACCTGCTAAAGAAGAGGATGGGTCACCCATACCTTCCGCTGGAATTTCTCCGCGGGCAGAGGTGAGGGAGGAAAAAAGCAGTGGGGGCCAAGACAGGACGGATATCTCAGGCAGGGAAATGGAAAGTTTTCAGAAGAGCGCCTGGGGCCAGGATCATCCTGGCAGGCCTGCAGGCACCAAGTCAGCCTGCGTGCTTTCACTGGTGTGGATCCACGGCCCTTCCTCTATGCTTTCAAGTCCTTGTACATATTCAGGTGTTTTACCTGGGAAGGGTGGGAACAGTTCAGCAGCAGCTGGCTGGGGGCTCAGCTCACGTTTACTCACAGACGCCTATGTACGGTCCCCCAGCTTTGCAATGAGGACGCTCCTTGCGGGGGGGCTGCTGGCTGCATGGGAGATAATTCGGCACCTCCGACCACCTTCAGAATTGTTTACCACTGGAGCAAGTGCCCTGATAGGGTTTTCCTCTGTATAACTACTGGGTTCTGTTTATTTTTTCTGTTTTTTTCAAGGTAGATTTTAGTCCTCATTTATGTATTTATAGATATAAGCATGGAAATCATTCATTCATATAAATACATCTGTGTGAAGGGAAGAACATTTTTCTGTTTTATTTTTAAATTTTATTTGTTTTTTAAAAATTTGAAATTTAAGGTTATTTATTTTTTTATACAGCAGGTTATTGTTAGTTATCTATTTTATACATATACATGTATACAAGTCAGTCCCAATCTCCCAACTCATCCCACCACCACCACCCCATGGCTTCCCCCCCTTGGTTTCCATACGTTTGTTCTCTAACCCTGTGTCTCTAATTCTGCCCTGCAAACCGGTTCATCTCTACCATTTTTCTAGCTTCCACATATATGCATTAATACGCAATATTTGTTTTTCTCTTTCTGACCTACGTCTCTCTGTATGACAGTCTCTAGATCCATCCACGTCTCTACAAATGACCCAGTTTCATTCCTTTTTATGGCTGAGCAATATTCCATTTTATATATGTACCACATCTTTATCCATTCGTCTGTCTGTGGGCATTTAGCTTGCTTCCATTACCTGGCTATTGTAAATAGTGCTGCAATGAACATTGTGGTGCATGTGTCTTTTTGATTTATGGTTTTCTCTGGGTATATGCCCAGAAGCGGGATTGCTGGATCATATGGTAATTGTATTTTTAGTTTTTTTAATGAACCTCCATACTGTTCTCCATAGTGACTGTATCAATTGACATTCCCACCAATAGTGGAAGAGGGATCCATGTGTCCACACCCTCCGCAGCATTTGTAGTTTGTAGATTTTCTGATGATGCCCATTCTAACAGGTGTGAGGTGATACCTCATTGAAGTTTTGATTTGCATTTCTCTAATAATTAGTGATGTTGAGCAGCTTTTCATGTGCATCTTGGCCATCTCTGAGTCTCCTTTGAAGAAATGTCTATTTAGATATTCTACCCATTTTTGAAGTGGGTTGTTTTTTTTTTTTTTTAATATTAAGCTGCATGAGCTGTTTATGTATACTGGAGATTAAACCTTTGTCCATTGATTCGTTTTCACATATTTTCTCCCATTCTGAGGGTTGCCTTTTTCCATTCCCATTTTTTAACAAAAAGAAAGAAAGAAAGAAAAAGAAGCAGAACACAAATGTCCGTAAAATATGCCTCTTGAAACTGTCGTTTTGAAACATGGAGGTCTTTTGAATTTTTTGGTCAGTATACGACCCCAGGATTTCTTTTCAGGGCAGGTCTCATTTACAGGCCTGCAATGATTTTGAATATCAACTGACCATTAGCGCTGGGATTCAAGCTGCTGTTGTGTGAAACGGCCACAAGGTGGCAGCAGTTCCCCTTTACCGAATCTGGTGACTAGGGCAACAGAGCCTCAATGGAAGTCGTGTTCTAGGTTGTAAGTTAGAATGGAATGTGCCAGGAAAAAGACCCATAAGTTTGTCTCACTATTTCTGGTTCGTTTTTTTTCATTTAATTTTTATTTTTTATCACAGCAAGTTTGATTACAATGTTTGGCTTGTTGTAGGTGTGCAAGATGTGGTTCTTTTACACATATACATATGTCTGTTCTTCCTGGGATCCTTTTCCCATGTATGTTAGGACAGAATGTTGAGTAGTCTTCTCTTGGTATTCCGTAGGTGTTTGGTGATTATCTCTTTCACCCGTGTTTGTATCTGTCTGTTAACCCCAATATCCTAATGTATCCAATCCTCACACCTTTCCATTGGTGAACCATAAGTTTGTTTAATGAATCTGTGATTGCCCTTCTCTGTGGAAATATCTTCACTAGTATCAATTCTTAGGTAACACCTATAAGTGATATCATACGATATGTGTCTTTCTCTTTCTGACTTACTACAAGTCACGTGATTACCTCTAGACTCCTCTACGGTGCTGCAAATGGCATTGTGTCCTTTTTTTCCTTGGCTAATATTCTGTCTGCACATGTACCAGTTCTTCTTTGTCCACTCATCTGTTGATGGACTTTTTGGTTGCTCCCATGTCATGGCTATGGTAATGCTGCGGCAATGCACATTTGCCTGCCTGTGTCTTTCCAATTCTGGCTTCTTAGGTTATAGGCCCAGGAGTTCGCCTGCTGGATCATATGGTAGCAAAGTGTTTACCTTGTAGAGGCACCGCCATTCTCTTCTCATTAGTGGCTCTTACCAGGTTACGTCCCACTAAAAGTTGAGGTTATGCTCTTCTCCACAACACCTTCAGCGTTTATTCTTTGTAGTAGCTTTTTCTGAAGTTTATTCTGACTAGTGTGAGCTGATACCGCTTTGTGGTTGGATTGGCATGCGTCTCATAATACCTTGAAATTGAGCTTTCTGGCATGTCCTTCGTTCCTTCAAACTGTGAGTACAGCTTACCTCTTCAAATTGTTTTCGGGAAGTATGTGTGACATTTAGAAATATTTTGGCCATTCCCTCCCTCAAGACATTATGAGGGCAGGTTTCACTCACAGCCCTCCAGTACTGGTGCCTATGAAGTGACCCTTAGCACAGGTTTTAAAGCTGCTGTTGCAGGTAACGGCCAGAGGGCGGCAGCATTTCTGCTTTTCCCAATCTGTTAACTAGGGAAACAGACCCTCCTGGCAGTGGTGTTCCTCGGTTATATATTAGAGTGGAATGTGCCCCAAAAAGCTGATGTCTCCTTACTTCTGTTTGTTGTAGAAATTGAATTTATATATTTTTTTTTATTGGAGTCATATCCCATTGTGTTCATGGACCACTTCTTCTTTGAGCATTCCTCTGTTGATGGACATTTTCGTAGCTTCCAAGTGTGGGCTGTGGTCAATATTGCTGGAGTGCAGGATTGCCAGCATGTGTCTTTTTTTGTGGTACATGGGCCTCTCACTGCCGTGGGCCCTCCCATTGCAGAGCACAGGCTCCGGACGTGCAGGCCCAGCAGCCATAGCTCACGGGAACAGCCGCTCCGCGGCATGTGGGATCTCCCCAAATCGGGGCATGAATCCATGTCCCCTGCACTGGCAGGCGGACTCTCATCCACTGCGCCACCAGTGAATCCCAGCCTGTCTTTTTGAGTCTCATCCCCTCAGGTGACAGGCCCAGCAGTGGGTATGCTTGATTGAATGGTAGCTCAGTATTTATCTTTACAAGGCACGTCATTTTTGTTTTCATGACTGGCTCTTACCATGTCCCACGTTGAAGCAAGGGTAGGCATTTCTCCAAAACCCCTTCAGCATTTATTGTTTGCAGAATTTTTGCTGATGGCCATTCTGACTGCTGTGAGCTGATAGGTTTTTGTAATTTGGATCTGCATATCTTTAATTATTCCTAATGTTTAGCATTTTCCCATGCCTTTTAAATTTTCTGGCAGAGAAAAACAGAAAAAAACGGAGAGTACAATTAAACTCTTGAAATTGTCTTCTTGGATGGTTGCCCTCTTTTGAATTTTTTGGTCAATTTTCGACCCCATGTTTGTTTTTGAGGGCAGGTGTTATTCACAGGCCTGCAAGGAGTGTGAACATTTAGTGACCACTAGCAGTGGGTTTAAAGCTGCTGTTGTGGGAAATGGCCACAAGGCGGCCGCGTTTCTCCATTCCCAAGTCTGGTTCCTAGGGCAGCAGAGCCTTTCTGGGACCAATGGAATACAGAAGAAGGCATCATTGAAGTCTAACACAGAATACCATGTCCTGGTGGATGGTAGAATGACCAGTAGGGTCTAGGAATTAGGAACTACTGGATGTATATCCTCGGTGGCTTCACTGACTGTCCTAACATCCTTTACCAGGTCCCCAGCAGCCCACGGGGCTCTCGTGGTCAGGCCCCTCCCAGGATATGGGGCTCACCTGAGCAGGGCCCCAGCAGCCAACGGGGTTCTCATGTTCAGGCCACTCCCAGGGTATGGAGCTCACCT
The DNA here is from genome assembly GCF_964165515.1 of Mesoplodon bidens. Lineage (NCBI taxonomy): Eukaryota > Metazoa > Chordata > Mammalia > Artiodactyla > Ziphiidae > Mesoplodon > Mesoplodon bidens. The sequence goes on along the minus strand of NW_027671673.1, from coordinate 224 downwards.
GTGAAACTACCCAGCAGCCCACGAGGCTCTCGTGCTTAGGCACCTCCCATGATACAGAGCTGCCCTGGGCAGGTACCATGGCAGGGCTGGGCACACAGGAACCGTGCACATAGCCCTCATTGCAGAGCACCCCAGAACGCCTGTCACGCAGAGCTGACACAGAGCACCTCAGAGCAGGACTTGAACTAACAAACAGCAGCTCCGACAGGTCTCTGACCCTGGGC